>NC_133507.1:24762758-25064396 GCF_049354715.1 Callithrix jacchus | reverse complement strand
TTCCAAAAACATACCAAATGGTAAAGAGCATCAACAAAATGAAGAATCTGCATCAACTAATGGGGAAAACAGCCAGCTAGCATCAAAATGGCAGGATCAAATTGACATATAACAATATTAACCCTAAATATAAATGGGCTAAATGCACCAATCAAAAGACACAGACTGGCAAATTGGATAAAAAGCCAAAACCCATCAGTGTGCTGCATCCAGGAAACCCATCTCACATGCAAGGATACACAAAGGCTCAAAATAAAGGGATGGAGGAAGATTTACCAAGCAAATGGAGAGCAAAAAAAGCAAGAGTTGCAATTCTCATCTCTGATAAAATAGACTTTAAAGCAACAAAGATCAAAAGAGACAAAAAAAATTGCATTATGGTAAAAGGATCGATACAACAAGAAGAGCTAACAATCCTAAATATATATGGACCCAATACAGGAGCACCCAGATATATAAGGCAAGTTCTTAATGACTTACGAAGACACTTAGACTCCCACACAATAATAGTGGGAGACTTTAACACTCCGCTATCAATATTAGACAAATCAGCCAAACAGAAATTTAACAAGGATATCCAGGACCTGAACTCAGACCTGGAAAAAGCAAACCTGATGGATATTTACAGAACGCTCCACCCCAAATCCACAGAATATACATTCTTCTCAGCACCACATCACACCTACTCTAAAATTGACCACATAATTGGAAGTAAAGCACTCCTCAGCAAATGCCAAACAACTGAAATCATAACAAACAGTCTCTCAGACCACAGTGCAATCAAGTTAGAACTCAGAATTCAGAGACTAACTCAGAACCACACAGCTTCATGAAAACTGAACATCTGGCTTTTGAATGTTGACTGGATAAATAATGAAATGAAGACAGAAATAAAGAAGTTCTTCGAAACCAATGAGAACAAAGACACAATACACCAGAATCTCTGGGACACATTGAAAGCAGTCTCTAGAGGAAAATCTATAGCAATAAGTGCCCACATGAGAAGAGTAAAGAGATCCAAAATTGACACCCTATCATCAAAATTGAAAGAGCTAGAGGAGCAAGATCAAAAAAACTCAAAACCTAGCAGAAGACAAGAAATAACTAAGATCAGAGCAGAACTGAAGGAGATAGAGACACAAAAAACTCTTCAAAAATCAATAAATCCAAGAGCTGGTTTTTCAAAAAGACCAACAAAATAGACAGACCACTAGCCAGATTAATAAAAAAAAAAAAAGAGTGAGAGAGAATAACCAAATACATGCAATAAAAAACAATAAAGGGGAAATCACCACAGAACCCACAGAAATTAAAACCATCATCAGAGAATATTACAAAGAACTCTATGAACATAAACTCGTAAACCTGGAAGAAATGGATAAATTCCTGGACACTTGCATCTTCCCAAGCCTAAACCAGGAAGAAGTCAAAACCATGAATAAACCAATAACAAGATCTGAAGTTGAGACAGCAATTAAGAGCCTACCACACACAAAAAAGCCCAGGTCCAGATGGGTTCACAGCCAAATTCTACCAGACACACAAAGAGGAACTGTTACCATACCTCCTGAAACTATTCCAAATAATCCAAAAAGATGGAATCCTTCCCAAATCATTTTATGAGACCAACATCATCCTGATACCAAAACCCAGCAGAGACTCAACAAGAAAAGAAAACTTCAGGCCAATATCCATGATGAACAAAGATGCAAAAATCTTCAATAAAATACTGACAAGCTGATTGCAACAGCACATCAAAAAGCTTATCCACCATTATGAAGTAGGATTCATCCCGGGGATGCAAGGCTAGTTCAACATATGCAAGTCTATAAATGTAATTCACCACATCAACAGAATCAAAAACAAAAACCACATGACTATCTCAATTGATGCTAAGAAGGCCTTTGACAAAATTCAACAGCCCTTTATGCTAAAAGCCCTCAATAAACTTGGTATTGATGGAACGTATCTCAACATAATAAAAGCTATTTATGACAAACAAACAGCCAATATCATACTGAATGGGCAAAAAGTAGAAGCATTGCCTTTGAAATCTGGCACTAGACAAGGATGCCCTCTCTCAGCACTCCTATTCAATATAGTATTGGAAGTTCTAGCCAGAGCAATGAGGCAAGCAAAAGAAATAATGGATATTAAAATAGGAAAGGAGGAAGGCAAATTGTCTCTATTTGCAGATGACAAATAGATAGTATATCTAGAAGACCCCATCGTCTCAGCCCAAAATCTCCTGAAAATGATAAGCAACTTCAGCAAAGTCTCAGGATATAAAAATCAATGTGCAAAAATCACAAGCATTCCTATACACCAATAACAGACTGAAAGAGAGCCAATTCAAGAATGAACTGCCATTCACAATTGCTACAAAAAGAATAAAATACCTAGGAATATAACTAACAAGGAATGTAAAGGACCTCTTCAAGGAGAATGACAAACCACTGCTCAACGAAGTAAGAGAGGACACAAACAGATGGAGAAACATTCCATGTTCATGGTTAGGAAGACTCAATATCATGAAAATGGCCATACTGCCCAAAGTAATTTACAGACTCAACACTATCCCCATCAAGCTACCAATGACCTTCTTCACAGAACTGGAAAAAACCACCTTAAACTTCATATGGAACCAAAAGAGAGCCCGCATAGCCAAGTCAATTCTAAGTAAAAAGAACACAGCGGGGGGCATCACACTACCAGACTTCAAACTATCCTACAAGGCTACAGTAATCAAAACAGCATGGTACTGGTACCAAAACACAGATATAGACCAATGGAACAGAACAGAGGCATCGGAGGCAACACAATATATCTACAATCATACAATCTTTGATAAACCTGACAAAAACAAGCAATGGGGAAAGGATTCCCTGTTTAATAAATGGTGTTGGGAAAACTGGCTAGCCATGTGCAGAAAGCAGAAACTGGACCCCTTCCTGACACCTTACACTAAAATTAACTCCCGATGGATTAAAGACTTAAACATAAGACCTAACACCATAAAAACCCTAGAAGAAATCTAGGCAAAACCATTCAGGACATAGGATTAGGCAAGGACTTCATGAGCAAAACACCAAAAGCATTGGCAACAAAAGCCAAAATAGACAAATGGGACCTAATCAAACTCCACAGCTGCTGCACGGCAAAAGAAACAGTCATTAGAGTGAATCGGCAACCAACAGAATGGGAAAAAATTTTTGCAGTTTACCCATATGACAAAGGGCTGATATCCAGAATTTACAAAGAACTCAAACAGATTTACAAGAAAAATACAAACAAGCCCATTCAAAAATGGGCAAAGGATATGATCACACACTTTACAAAAGAAGAAATACATGAGGCTAACAAACATATGAAAAAATGCTCATCATCACTGGTCATTAGAGAAATGCAAATCAAAACTACCTTGAGATACCATCTCATGCCGATTAGAATGACGATCATTAAAAAATCTGGAGACAGGCACAGTAAGAACAACTCGGGATCGCAGCTCTCAGCGAATGCTCAGAGGGTGAGTCAAAGCCGCATTTCCAGATGGATCTTTGTTGCCCACAGAACGGGGAAAGTCCCAGGTATAGGAAAAACACGGGACACAAGCGCAGCCGGTTTGGCTGTTGCAGCCGCTTTGACCGGCACCACTGCGCAGGCACTCCCCAACAAGCTGCACAAAACACACAGGCCTGGGTGCCCTGCTAAACTGGCAATCTGAGATTTGGGAGGGCAGATTAGCATATCCATCTGATTAAACGGGTCTTGGACAGTGAGCCAGACCAGGAGATTCCTGGGAAGTGGTGTTTGAGCCAGTACAGTGGCTAGCTGCATGGGAAATCACACAGATCCCAGTGCTCTAACAGCGGGCGACCAAAACACCTGGGAGAGAGCAATTGTTCAACTTAAAAAAGGAAAAAAAAAGAAAGGCGCTCTGAGGCAGGGAGCCAGGCGAGCAGGCTCAGTGGGTTTCACCCCCACAGGGACAAACAAAATGGCAACTCAAAACGCTCTGGGTGGAGAGTTTCACTGCAAACACAGCTGAACCCAGGACAGTGCAGCTCGGTGGGGGAGAAGCATTCGCCATTACTGAGGATATCCGCCCCTATGGAGGTACACTCCCATTGCTGACGCAGCCTGCCGTTGCCGAGGCAATACGCCATAACAGAGAGACTCCACTGCAGGGCGGAGCTGGTGGCAGCAGGGTGGAGCCTGCCACAGAGCCCGCGGCTGCAGGGCAGAGCCCGCAGCAACAGGGCCCACACCACATCAGCAGGGCAGAGGCTTGGCAGGCAAATACTGACTAGACTGCCTCCTAGCTGGGCAGGATAGTACCTCGGACACTCATTAAGAATGCCCCAAACCCCCGAGACAGAGCATCAGAGGAAAAACAGGAGTTCTAAGAGTTGTGCTGCAGCAGAGTTAAACGCACCTGCCTAACAGCCCTGAATGAACAACGGAGTGCACAACTCAGCACTTCAGCTCCTATAAAGTACAGACTGTCTCCTCAAGCAGCTCACTGACCCCTGTATATCCAGAGTCACCTCAAAAAGGACTGATCAGAATGACATTAGGCGGGCACCATTCTGGGACACAGATAGCAGAAAAAGGAACTGGTAGCATCCCTCATTGTTCTGCAGCTGCTACAGGTGTACCACAGACAAACAGGGCCTGGAGTGGACCTCAGCAGTCATACAGCAGAGAGGCTAGACTGGTAGAAGGAAAACCAAGTAACAGAAAGACCTCATCATCAACAATCTGGGCGTCCACTCAGAGACCCAATCGAAAAGTCAGCAACTACTCAGATGACAGGGGCACAAATCCACAAAGATGGGAAGAAACCAGCTCAAAAAGGAGGAAAACACCCAAAACCAGAACACCTCACCTCCTACAGAAAAACAAAACTCCTCACCAGCAAGGGAACAAAGCTGGACAGAGAATAACTGTGACGAAATGACAGAATTAGACTTCAGAAGGTGGGTAATGAGAAACTTTTGTGAGCTAAAGGAACATGTTCTAAATCAATGCAAAGAAACTAAGAACCTTGAAAAAAGATTTGAAAAAAGATTCGAGGAAATGATAACAAGAATGGATAGCTTAGAGAGGAATATGAATGAATTGAAGGAGCTGAAAAACACAATACGAGAACTTCGCAAAGCATGCACAAGTTTCAACAGCTGAATTGACCAAGCAGAAGAAAGAATATCAGAAGTCGAAGATCAACTCAATGAAATAAAACAAGAAACCAAGATTAGAGAAAAAAGCGCAAAAAGGAATGAACAAAGTCTCCAAGTAATTTGGGACTATGTGAAGAGATCTAACCTACGTTCGATAGGTGTAGCAGAAGGAAATGAAGAGAATGAATCCAAGCTGGAAAATACTCTTCAGGATATTATCGAGGAAAATTTCCCCCACCTAGCAAGGAAGGCCAACTCTCAAATTCAGGAAATACAGAGAAAACCACAAACATATTCCGCAAGAAGAGCAACCCCAAGGCAGATAATCGTCAGATTCAACGTTATTCAACAGAAATAAAGAAGCAAATACTAAGGGCAGCCAGAAAAAAAGGTCAGGTCACCCACAAAGGGAAGGCCATCAAACTCACAGCAGATCTTTTGACACAACCTCTATAAGCCAGAAGAGAGTGGGGGCCAATATTCAACATCCTTGAAGAAAAGAACTTTCAACCCAGAATTTCATATCCAGCCAAACTGAGCTTCATAAGTGAAGAAAAAATGAAATCCTATGTGAACAAGCAAGTACTCAGAAATTTTGTCACCACCAGGCCTGCTTTACAAGAGCTCCTGAAAGAGGCACTACACATAGAAAGGAAAACCAGTACTAGCCATTCCAAAATTACACTAAATGCTATAGAGCATCAACATAATGAAGAATCTACATCAACTAATGGGCAAAACAGCCAGCTAGCATCAAAATGGCAGTATCAAATTTACACATAACAATATTAAACCTAAATATAAATGGACTAAATGCACCAATCAAAAGACACAGACTGGCAAACTGGATAAAAAGCCAAAACCCATCAGTGTGCTGTATACAGGAAAGTCATCTCACATGCAAGGATACACAAAGGCTCAAAATAAAGGGATGGAGGAAGATTCACCAAGCAAATGGAGAGCAGGAGCTGCAATTCTCATCTCTGATAAAATAGACTTTAAGGCAACAAAGATCAAAAGAGACAAAGAAGGCCATTACATAATGGTAAAAGGATCGATACAACAAAAAGAGCTAACAATCCTAAACATATATGGACCCAATACAGGAGCACCCAGATATATAAGGCAAGTTCTTAATGACTTACAAAGAGACTTAGACTCCCACACAATAATAGTGGGAGACTTTAACATTCCACTGTCAATATTAGACAGATCAACCAGACAGAAAATCAACAAGGATATCCAGGGCTTGAACTCAGACCTGGAACAAGCAAACCTGATAGACATTTACAGAACTCTCCACCCCAAATCCACAGAATATACATTCTTCTCAGCACCACGTCACACCTACTCTAAAATTGACCACATAATTGGAAGTAAAGCACTCCTCAGCAAATGCAAAACAACTGAAATCATAACAAACAGCCTCTCAGACCATAGTGCAATCAAGTTAGAAGTCAGAATTCAGAAACCGACCCAGAACCGCACAGCTTCATGGAAACTGAACAACTGGCTCTTGAATGTTGACTGGGTAAACAATGAAATGAAGACAGAAATAAAGAAGTTCTTCGAAACCAATGAGAACGAAGACACAACGTGCCAGAACCTCTGGAACACATTTAAAGCAGTCTCTAGAGGAAAATATATAGCAATAAGTGCCCATATGAGGAGAATGGAGAGATCCAAAATTGACACCCTATCGTCAAAATTGAAAGAGCTAGAGGAGCAAGATCAAAAAAACTCAAAACCTAGCAGAAGACAAGAAATAACTAAGATCAGAGCAGAACTGAAGGAGATAGAGACAGGAAAAACCCTTCAAAAACTCAATAAATCCAAGAGATGGTTTTTAGAAAAGATCAACAAAATAGACAGACCACTAGCCAGATTGATTAAAAATAAAAGAGAAAACAAGCAAATAGATGCAATAAAAACTGATAAAGGGGAAATCACCACAGACTCCACAGAAATTCAAACCATCATCAGAGAATATTACAAACAACTCTATGCACATAAACTAGTAAACCTGGAAGAAATGGATAAATTCCTGGACTCCTGTGTCCTCCCAAGCCTATACCAGGAGGAAGCTGAAACTATGACTAGACCAATAACAAGGTCTGAAGTCAAGGCAGCAATTAAGAGCCTACCACAAAAAAAAAGCCCAGGTCGAGATGGGTCTACAGCCGAATTCTACCAGACACACAAAGAGGAGCTGGTACCATTCCTTCTGAAACTATTCCAAATAATCCAAAAAGAGGGAATACTTCCCAAATCATTTTATGAGACCAACATCATCCTGATACCAAAACCTGGCAGAGACCCAACAAGAAAAGAAAACTTCAGGCCAATATCCATGATGAACATAGATGCAAAAATCTTCAATAAAATATTGGCAAGCCGATTGCAACAGCAAATCAAAAAACTTATTCATCATGATCAAGTAGGATTCATCCTGGGGATGCAAGGCTGGTTCAACATACACAAGTCTATCAACGTAATTCACCACATAAACAGAACCAAAAACAAAAACCACATGATTATCTCAACTGATGCAGAGAAGGAATTCGACAAAATTCAACAGATCTTTATGCTAAAAACCCTCAATAAACTCGGTATCGACAGAACGTATCTCAAAGTAATAAAAGCTATTTACGACAAACCAACAGCCAATATCATACTGAATGGGAAAAAACTGGAAGCATTCCCTCTGAAATCCGGCACTAGACAAGGATGCCCTCTTTCACCACTCCTATTCAATATAGTACTGGAAGTTCTAGCCAGAGCAATCAGGCAAAAAAAGGAAATAAAGGGTATTCAAATAGGAAAGGTGGAAGCTGAATTGTCTCTATTTGCAGACGACATGATAGTATACTTAGAAGACCCCATCGCCTCAGCCCAAAAACTCCTGAAACTGATAAGCAACTTCAGCAAAGTCTCAGGATATAAAATCAATGTGCTAAAATCACAAGCATTCCTCTACACCAATAACAGACTTAAAGAAAGCCAAATCAAGAAGGAACTGCCATTCACAATTGCTACAAAAAGAATAAAATACCTAGGAATACAACTCACAAGGAACGTAAGGGACCTCTTCAAGGAGAACTACAAACCACTGCTCAATGAAATCAGAGAGGACACAAACAGATGTAGAAACATTCCATGTTCATGGTTAGGAAGAATTAATATCGTGAAAATGGCTATACTGCCCAAAGTAATTTACAGAATCAACGCTATCCCCATCAAGCTACCATTGACTTTCTTCACAGAACTGGAAAAAACCACCATGAACTTCATATGGAACCAAAAGAGAGCCCGCATAGCCAAGTCAATTCTAAGCAAAAAGAACACAGCGGGGGGCATCACACTACCGGATTTCAAACTATACTACAAGGCTACAGTAATCAAAACAGCATGGTACTGGTACCAAAACAGAGATATAGACCAATGGAACAAAACAGAGGCACCAGAGGCAACACAACATACATACAACTATACAATCTTTGATAAACCTGACAAAAACAAGCAATGGGGCAAGGATTCCATGTTTAACAAATGGTGTTGGGAAAACTGGCTAGCCATGTGCAGAAAGCAGAAACTGGACCCCTTCCTGACACCTTACACTAAAATTAACTCCAGATGGATTAAAGACTTAAACATAAGACCTGGCACCATAAAAACCCTAGAAGGAAATCTAGGCAAAACTATCCAGGACATAGGAGTAGGCAAGGACTTCATGAACAAAACACCAAGAGCATTGGCAACAAAAGCCAAAATAGACAAATGGGACCTAATGAAACCCCACAGCTTCTGCACGGCAAAAGAAACAGTCACTAGAGTGGATCGGCAACCAACAGAATGGGAAAAAATTTTCACAGTCTACCCATCTGACAAAGGGCTGATATCCAGAATTTACAAACAACTCAAGCAGATTTACAGGAAAAAAACAAACAAGCCCATTCAAAAGTGGGCAAAGGATATGAACAGATACTTTACGAAAGAAGACATATATGAGGCCAACAATCATATGAAAAAATGCTCATCGTCACTGGTCATCAGAGAGATGCAAATCAAAACCACATTGAGATACCATCTCACGCCAGTTAGAATGGCGATCATTAAAAAATCTGGAGACAACAGATGCTGGAGAGGATGTGGAGAAAAAGGAACACTTTTACACTGTTGGTGGGAGTGTAAATTAGTCTAGTCCAACCATTGTGGAAGACAGTGTGGCGATTCCTCAAGGCCTTAGAAATAGAAATTCCATTTGACCCAGCAATCCCATTACTGGGTATATACCCAAAGGACTATAAATCGTTCTACTATAAGGACACATGCACACGAATGTTCACTGCAGCACTGTTTACAATAGCAAAGACCTGGAACCAACCCAAATGCCCATCGATGATAGACTGGACTGGGAAAATGTGGCATATATACACCATGGAATATTATGCAGCAATCAGAAATGATGAGTTCATGTTGTTTGTAGGGACATGGATGAATCTGGAGAACATCATTCTCAGCAAACTGACACAAGAACAGAAAATGAAATACCGCATATTCTCACTCATAGGAGGGTGATGAAAAATGAGAACACATGGACACAGGGAGGGGAGTGCTAAACACTGGGGTCTATTGGGGGGAAAAGGGGAGGGCCAGCGTGGGGGGGAGCTGGGGAGGGATAGCCTGGGGAAAAATGACAAATGTGGGTGAAGGGGAGAAAGGAAGCAAAACACACTACCATGTGTGTACCTATGCAACTGTCTTGCACGTTCTGCACATGTACCCCCAAACCTAAAATGCAATAAAAAATTTTTTTAAAAATCTGGAGACAACAGATGCTGGAGAGGATGTGGTGATATAGAAACACTTTTACACTGATGCTGGGAGTGTAAATTAGTTCAACCATTGTGGAAGACAGTGTGGCGATTCCTCAAGGACCTAGAAATAGAAATTCCATTTGACCCAGCAATCCCATTACTGGGTATGTATCCAAAGGATTATAAATCATTCTACTATAAGGACACATGCATACGAATGTTCATTGAAGCACTATTTACAATAGCAAAGACCTGGAACCAACCCAAATGCCCATCGATGAGGGATTGGACAGGGAAAATGGGGAGAGAGAGCACGGGGAGAAATACCAGATATAGGTGAAGGGGAGGAAGGCAGCAAATCACACTGCCATGTGTTTACCTATGCCATTATCTTGCATGTTCTTCATATATACCCAAAAACCTAAAATGCAATTTTAAAAAATCCTAATAGAACTAAGCTGGTCGATACATATATTTTCATGATGTTATATTAAGTGTTAATTATATTAATTGCAAATTAATCTTCTTTTAAATGTAACTTTAAAGGTTTATGAAATTCTAATCCTTTGTTATGCATATTTAATTTTAAATTAAAATTAAATCAGAAGAAAAATTTTAAAAAAAAGGAAAGAATATATCAAAGGTATCTCATGGCTTTGTCTCAGGCCTTCAGTGTAGACCATGGGTATAGTAATGGTCTATACCCCATTTCCACCTGCTATACCCTAATTGGAAGTTGGGTTTCCAGGAGTCACTAACTTGCATCTTGAGTGTTGAGCCTGAAAATGTAAGCCTAAAAACTATATACATCTCTACTACAAATCCCGCTACAATTGCAGCATGTTGATATGAAAAAGAGAGCATTTTATGTTGTGAATTTTCAAAACACAACACACCATTCTGGACTCATTCTTCCTTCAACAATGTCTTACGGTGAGCCTGCTATATACCAGGATATGGATATAAAGATTCAGGGAGATAACTTTTCAATTTCCTTTATAAGTCAGTAGCAAGGTTTTTCTTTTTAAACCCAACCACCTGGCTATCATTTTTAACATTCGATTTTACTTTGTCCAACCTAATACACAGTAAAGCCAGTGACTAGCCTCTATTGATGTGGCTTTCTTTGGTTACAATTTAGTAGGAAAATGAATGACTACTTTATGAAACAGGCAAAAAATGAAATGCAAGTTATTTTAAAGTTAAGGACATTGGAATCCTAATTCCCCAAGCAGGAACCTGCCAGCTTATTCTGGAATAATTCCTTTGAGCCAAAGCAACTAAGCTGCAGAAATATTACTTGCAAGTTTTTAATTTCATTGTAATTAGTATATGCAAGAGCTAATGGTTATCAGGAGTATTTGAAAATTCAAGCATCATTTCACAATTATGTATTTTCTATCCATTACAACATTCATAACACCCTGAAACTAAAGAGTTTTGAAGTCATAAATTTATGAATATATAAAAAACATATGTTGATTCCACATGAAGATATATTAAAAACATTAATAACATTTCCCTGGAGTTCATAGCACTATAATTTATTATATTCATTTGATGATATTTTGACTCAAATACTGGTGTCATAAAGACTGAGAAGTATGTGTTTTGAAGAATAAAAATATATTAATTTTTAAAATAGTAGTTAACTTAAACCTGTGCTTCCCATGATTGGCACTTAACTAGAATATCAAATTACACTCTTCTGCAAGAGAAAGAGACATTCTGGCTGGCATATGGTTTGCAGTGCAAAAGAACTGACTGTTTCAAGTAATCAAATTCTGAAATAACTTTATCCAGAAGAAATATATGAGCAAAATAGCTACATTTGCTATTTTCCTAAATCATGAATCTGAAGGAGCACACTGATAAAAGAGAAGGCACCGAAATGCTTTCTAAAGCTTTGGGATGGCTTTCAGTTTGGTTTTATATGTAATCACCTCCATATTCCTCTTCCAAGAAAAACTGACCACAAGCATTCAATATTTATGAAGACTTAATAAGTCTCTAAGGCAGTTCAAGGATAAAGAGACCTGACAAGCATTCCAAGGGAAGTAGGTTTCCTTCTTAAAAATCTCAGAGTACTTCCAAAACGACAGTGAAAGTTCTTAACATGGGAATGGGTCAGAAATGATTAAGGTTTGCAGCTGCCAAAATGTGGGGAGCAGGAATGAGTGAATTATTAAAGAACCTGCTACCATGCTTTTGAATTAATCTAATTTCATAATAGGCAAAAAGTGATGTTACTGTCCCTGTTTCTTAGACATAAAAAAAGTGGGTGTGCCACAGGCTGGACCCCATGCCAGGAACCAAGCTGGGAGAGCACATGTAATGCCATGTACTTATCTTACTTCTGAACCCCCATAGAACATATTATTCTCTCAATTTATGCACATATGTGCACAAATACATATATCCACATTTGATTTAGGATATTGCCTACCCTCAGATAACTGTTTAAATTAGATAAGCTCCAGGAGCAGGCAAATTTGGAAATTCTCAGGCCTAAAAGCAAATTTCAGAATGTAGGCTAAGGTTTGTATAGAAACAGACTAAAGAATGATATATTAGTCCTAAGAAATGAAAAAGTTAAACAAATACCACATCAGAAATGGAGCGGTAACTGAGTAAATGGAATCATATTGTACAAAAAACCTTCTGCAGTTTGATTTTTTTTCTTTCTCCGAAAACTGTTTTTGAAAATGTCCATGTTAACAGATGTAATTTTGTAATTCTAATTCATTCACTTTTAGAGATCTGTAAGAATTTCAGTTATAAATATACCAAAATTTATTTATCAATTCTCTTTATTCTTCATTAATCAATTTTCCTAAATGTTGATGACGATTTTGTTCCAAATCTTCATTTGGAAGATGGTTTCAAATTTTAAACTGCACCCACAGTTCTGCAATGAGCAATCCTATGCTGTCATGTTAGGCATATTTGCATGTTTCTCTGGGATATATACCTGAGTGGGGTTGTTCTGTTGTGGGTGTTAACAGCATCACTATTTCCAGATATTGACAAATGGCTCTCTAACATGAACAAACCAATTTTCACCCTCATTACCAGTACAGGAAGTTTCTCATTTTTATACATCTAAGTTAAGAGTTTACATTTTAAAACTTTTTAATTTTTCCCCAATATGAAGAATGTGAAATATCTCATTTCATATTCTTTTTCTTTTATTTTTGGGGGAGGCAGAGTTTTGCTCTGTCACCCAGGCTGGACTGCAGTAGTACAACCTAGGCTCACTGGAACCTCCACCTCCTGGGCTCAAGTGACTCTTGTGGCTCAGCCTTCCAAGTAGCTGGGATTATAGGCATGTGCCAGCACTCCAGGATAATTTTTGTATTTTTAGAAATGTGGTTTCATCATGCTGGTCTTGAACTCCGGACCTGAAGTGATCCTCCCACCGCAGCCTCCCAAAGTGCTGGGATTACAGGTGTGAGCCATTATGCCCAGTCTAATTTCGTATGCTTTTGCAGTTGTTAGTGAAATTATTTTCATTTGTCTTTTACTATGCAGATTCACCTTCTGTGAATTGTCTGTTCATATTCCTTGCCCACTTTTCTACCAGGCTCTTTTTGCTTCTATTTTATTGGTAAGTAGAAGTTACTTTAACATTTCAAATACTAGTCCTTTACTGGTTATATTCATTGTCAAGATTTTCTCCCACGCTATGGCTTGTCTTTACTTTAGGTTTGTATTTTTGTGATACAGATGTATATTTTTATTGTGCTTACATTTACCTATATTATCCATTGTAACTCAAACTTTTTGTATCTTAGGGAATATTTCACTATCCAGAAATCACAAAGATATTCTTCTATATTTCTTTCTAAATGTTTCCAAACATTGCTTTTTATAAATAGAGATTTTTTTTTTTTTAGACGGAGTTTCACTCTTGTTACCCAGGCTGGACTGCAATGGCGTCATCTCGGCTCACCACAATCTCCGCCTCCTGGGTTCAGGGAATTCTCCTGCCTCAGCCTCCCGAGTAGCTGGGATTACAGGCACACACCACCATGCCCAGCTAATTTTTTTGTATTTTTAGTAGAGATGGGGTTTCACCATGTTGACCAGGATGGTCTCCATCTGTTGACCTCGTGATCCACCCGCCTCAGCCTCCCAAAGTGCTGGGATTACAGGCTTGAGCCACCGCGCCCAGCCCATAAATAAAGATTAATGCATTTGGAATTTATTCATTACACGAATTGATATATTCTGATATTTTCCTTTGACTATCAATAACCATATCTGAGCACCATGTAATAAATATCTCCCTTTCGGTACTGATTTACAGAGTCACTTTCAATATATACTAAACTTCCACATATGCATATTTGTTTCTGCACTCTCAATTTTGCTGCATTTGCTATTCCTGCCTATGCTATTACTATATTTAAATGAAACAATTGTCTGGGCAAGTCCATTATTTTGTCCTTTTTCAAAATTATTATTATTGTTGTTGTTGTTTTGAGATGGAGTCTCGCTCTGTCACCCAGGCTGGAGTGCAGTGGCACAATCTTGGCTCACTGTGCCTCTCAGTTTCAACTGATTCTCCTGCCTCAACCTCCTGAGTAGCTGGGATTACAGGTGTGCGCCACCAGGCCGGCTAATTTTTGTATTTTTAGTAGAGACAGAGTTTCACCATGTTGGTCAGGCTGGACTGGAACTCCTGACCTTGCAATCCACCCACCTTGGCCTCCCAAAGTCTGGGATTACAGGTGAATCACCATACCTAGCCCCTTTTTCAAAATTATTTTCATTTCTTTGCACTGCTATATGATACTTAGAACTGAAATTATGCTAATAGATTAACATAGAAAAAATTGGCATGTTTATGATGTTGAGATTTCTTATCTATGAACATATTATCTTTTTTCTTTTATTTAGGTAAGCTTCTAAATCTTCCATAGAGGTCTTACACATTTTTATTGAATTTATTACAACATACCATACATTTTTTTAGTACCTTTTGAAATTTTGCTTTCAAGTTTTTGCTACTGTGTAAGAGCAGTTATTTGTGCATTAATTTGTTTCCAGTAATCTTTAATGAATTATTGAATTAGTTTTATTATTTTATGTATAAGTACTCCTGAATTTTTCTATCTGCATAATTTAGTAGTCTCTGAATAGTGAGAGTTATTCTATTTTTTTCTAATCCTTCTATTTAATTTTTTTCTAGGCTTACTACACTGACTAGGACCTCAAATACAATAACTAATATGAACAATGACAGTGGGCATTCTTACCTCACACATAATGTTAAGGAGAATATGGTAACATTTTCCCATAAAGATTATCTGGTATTTACTCCTGCTAAGTATCTCCTTGTTGTTGTGTATTTTAGGATTGCAAGTTTGTCACAAGCAGAGTTCTATTGATAGGAATCCTGTGCAGTTGGTTGGTGGCCTGATTCTCAGATCTTTCATTGCTGCTATAACCTCAAGGATATCACAGGCTACAAGATCACATTCCATATTAATTTCCCACCTGTTTCCATGATCATATAGGATATATGGGATTACAGGTGTAAGTCACCACGCCCAGTCTCATTTCACATATAATAAGTATAGGGCAATATATATGCACTTCCAAATTTTGGGAGAACAGGTCCACTGTCCCAATATGGAGTGTTTTTTTTTCATATGGAATTAAGACTAAGATATTTAAATTCCCTATTCTGGTGTGTGGACTTTTTCCCCCTAGTTCTGTTTGTTAGGTGTCTGGATCTCAAGGGTCTTGTTTTTTTTTATTGCATTTTAGGTTTGGGGGTACATGTGCAGAACATGCAAGATAGTTGCATAGGTACACACGTGGCAGTGGGATTTGCCGTGTTCCTCCCCTTCACCCACATCTGGCATTTCCCTCCCCAGCTCTCCCCGCACACTGTCCCTCCCCTATTCCCCCCAATAGACCCCAGTGTGTAGTGCTCCCCTCCCTGTGTCCAAGGGTCTTGTTTTTATCTTAGGGTTGCAGTTCTGCACAGAATCAGTTACCCACTTACTAGTTTGGCATTCAGTTTCCTCTTTACTTTTTGGCCCTGTGGATTTCTCTTAATCTCTTGTAGGTTCAACTTTAGTGTTTTTTGTTGTTGTTTTAATGTATGTCCTATTTTGCCTGGCATTTCTATTTTTTTTTTAATAATTAAATTCAATCTTCTATTTAAAATAATTGTAAATCGGCTGGGTGTGGTGGCTCACACCTGTAATCCCAGCACTTTGGGAGGAGAAGGTGGGTGGATCACTTCAGGTCAGGAGTCTGAGGCCAGCCTGGATGACTTGGTGAGACCCCATCTCTACTAAAAATACAAAAAATTAGCTGGGCATGGTGGCATGTGACTGTGATCTCAGCTACAGGAGGCTGAAGTAGGAGAATTGCTTGAACCCGGGAGTCAGGGGTTGTAGTGAGCCAAGATAATGCCACTGCACTCCAGCCTGGGCTACAGAGCAAGATCTGTCTCAAAAATATATATAATAAATAAATATAAAATAATTTTAAATCACATGCATTTGTAGGAAAATAATAAAAAGAGATTCCATGGATCCCTCAATGGTAACATCTTGCAAAACTCTAGCACAAGAATACAACTAGGAGATTGATATTAATACACGTACAGAACATTTCCATCATCACAAGGATCCTGCAAGTTGCCTTTTATAGCTGCATCTCCTCCCCTCCCACTCTATCACTTTCCTGACACCTAGCAAATACTATTCTCCATTTTGATAATTTTTATCATTTCAAGAATATTACATAAGTGAAATCATATAGCATGTAAGCTGTGGAAATTGGATTTTTATAACTTCATTGTAATTCTCTGGTGATTCGCCCAGATTGTTGCATTTATCAATGGTTCATTTCTTTTTACTGCTCTGTAGCATTCCCTGGTATGGATGTAACATCATTTGTTTAATTATTCACTAACTAAAGGGCATTGGGGGGTTGTTTCCACCTTTTGGCCACTGTGAGTAAAGCTGGTATAAACATTGATGTACGAGTTTTATTGTGAACCTAAGTCTTCCTTTATCTGAGAAAAATGCCCAGGCATGCAATTGCTGACTTGTATGGTAGTTGCATGTTTATTTTTTAAAAGAAACTGCCTATTTTCCAGAATGGCTATATCATTTTACATTTTCACGACCTATGTATGAGTAACACTCTTCCTCTGCATCCTTGCCAGTATTTCATGTTGTGAACTTTTTTTTAAATTTTTTATTGGATTTTAGGTTTTGGGGTACATGAGCAGAGCATGTAAGACAGTTGCGTAGGAA
The DNA here is from genome assembly GCF_049354715.1 of Callithrix jacchus. Lineage (NCBI taxonomy): Eukaryota > Metazoa > Chordata > Mammalia > Primates > Cebidae > Callithrix > Callithrix jacchus. The sequence goes on along the minus strand of NC_133507.1, from coordinate 25,047,116 downwards.
CACACATGCCAGTGTGCTTTTCTTTCCTTCTCCCCTTCACCCACATTTTGCATTTCTCTCCAGGCTATCCCTCCCCACCTCCCCCTCACACTGGCCCTCCCCTTTTCCCCCCAATAGACCCCAGTGTTTAGTACTCCCCTTTCTGTGTCCATGTGTTCTCATTTTTCATCACCCACCTATGAGTGAGAATATGCGGTGTTTCATTTTCTGTTCTTGTGTCAGTTTGCTGAGGATCACGTTCTCCACATTCATCCATGTCCCTACAAACGACACAAACTCATCATTTCTGATTGCTGCATAATATTCCATGGTGTATATGTGCCACATTTTTCCAATCCAGTCTATTATCAATGGGCATTTGGGTTGATTCCAGGTCTTTGCTATTGTAAACAGTGCTGCAATGAACATTCGTGTACATGTGTCCTTATAGTAGAACGATTTATAGTCTTTTGGATATATACCCAGTAATGGGATTGCTGGGTCAAATGGAATTTCTATTTCTAAGGCCTTGAGGAATCGCCACACTGTCTTCCACAATGGTTGAACTAATTTACACTCCCACCAACAGTGTAAAAGTGTTCCTTTTTCTCCACATCCTCTCCAGCATCTGTTGTCTCCAGATATTTTAATGATCGCCATTCTAACTGGCGTGAGATGGTATCTCAATGTGGTTTTGATTTGCATCTCTCTGATGACCAGTGACGATGAGCATTTTTTCATATGATTGTTGGCCTCATATATGTCTTCTTTCGTAAAGTGTCTGTTCATATCCCTTGCCCACTTTTGAATGGGCTTGTTTGTTTTTTTCCTGTAAATCTGTTTGAGTTCTTTGTAAATTCTGAATAACAGCCCTTTGTCAGATGGCTAGACTGCGAAAATTTTTTCCCTTTCTGTTGGTTGCCGATCCACTCTAGTGACTGTTTCTTTTGCCGTGCAGAAGCTGTGGAGTTTCATTCGGTCCCATTTGTCTATTTTGGCTTTTGTTGCTAACGCTTTTGGTGTTTTGTTCATGAAGTCCTTGCCTACTCCTATGTCCTGGATAGTTTTGCCTAGATTTCCTTCTAGGGTTTTTATGGTGCCAGATCTTATGTTTAAGTCTTAAACCATCTGGAGTTAATTTTAGTGTAAGGTGTCAGGAAGGGGTCCAGTTTCTGCTTTCTGCACATGGCTAGCCAGTTTTCCCAACACCATTTGTTAAACATGGAATCCTTTCCCCATTGCTTGTTTTTGTCAGGTTTATCAAAGATTGTATAGTTGTATGTATGTTGTGTTGCCTCCGGTGCCTCTGTTTTGTTCCATTGGTCTATATCTCTGTTTTGGTACCAGTACCATGCTGTTTTGATTACTGTAGCCTTGTAGTATAGTTTGAAATCCGGTAGTGTGATGCCCCCCGCTGTGTTCTTTTTGCTTAGAATTGACTTGACTATGCAGGCTCTCTTTTGGTTCCATATGAAGTTCATGGTGGTTTTTTCCAGTTCTGTGAAGAAAGTCAATGGTAGCTTGATGGGGATAGCGTTGATTCTGTAAATTACTTTGGGCAGTATAGCCATTTTCACAATATTAATTCTTCCTAACCATGAACATGGAATGTTTCTACATCTGTTTGTGTCCTCTCTTATTTCGTTGAGCAGTGGTTTGTAGTTCTCCTTGAAGAGGTCCCTTACGTTCCTTGTGAGTTGTATTCCTAGGTATTTTATTCTTTTTGTAGCAATTGTGAATGGCAGTTCCTTCTTGATTTGGCTTTCTTTAAGTCTGTTATTGGTGTAGACGAATGCTTGTGATTTTAGCACATTGATTTTATATCCTGAGACTTTGCTGAAGTTGCTTATCAGTTTCAGGAGTTTTTGGGCTGAGGCGATGGGGTCTTCTAAGTATACTATCATGTCGTCTGCAAATTGAGACAATTCGGCTTCCACCTTTCCTATTTGAATACCCTTTATTTCTTTTTCTTGCCTGATTGCTCTGGTTAGAACTTCCAGTACTATATTGAATAGGAGTGGTGAGAGAGGGCATCCTTGTCTAGTGCCAGATTTCAAAGGGAATGCTTCCAGTTTTTGCCCATTCAGTATGATATTGGCTGTTGGTTTGTCGTAAATAGCTTTTATTACTTTGAGATACGTTCCATCGATACCGAGTTTATTGAGGGTTTTTAGCATAAAGGGCTGTTGAATTTTGTCAAACGCCTTCTCTGCGTCAATTGAGATAATCATGTGTTTTTTGTTTTTGGTTCTGTTTATGTGGTGAATTACGTTTATAGACTTGCGTATGTTGAACCAGCCTTGCATCCCCGGGATGAATCCTACTTGATCATGATGAATAAGTTTTTTGATTTGGTGTTGCAATCGGCTTGCCAATATTTTATTGAAGATTTTTGCATCTATGTTCATCATGGATATTGGCCTGAAGTTTTCTTTTCTCATTGGGTCTCTGCCGGGTTTTGGTATCAGGATGATGTTGGTCTCATAAGATGATTTGGGAAGGATTCCCTCTTTTTGGATTGTTTGAAATAGTTTTAGATGGAATGGTACCAGCTCCTCCTTGTGTGTCTGGTAGAATTCGGCTGTGAACCCATCTGGACCTGGGCTTTTTGTGTGTGGTAGGCTCTTAATTGCTGCCTCAACTTCAGACCTTGTTATTGGTCTATTCATCGTTTCAGCTTCCTCCTGGTTTAGGCTTGGGAGGACACAGGAGTCCAGGAATTTATCCATTTCTTCCAGGTTTACTAGTTTATGCGCATAGAGTTGTTTGTAATATTCTCTGATGATGGTTTGAATTTCTGTGGCATCTGTGGTGATTTCCCCTTTATCATTTTTTATTGCATCTATTTGGTTGTTCTCTCTTTTATTTTTAATCAGTCTGGCTAGTGGTCTGTCTATTTTGTTGATCTTTTCAAAAAACCAGCTCTTGGATTTATTGATTTTTTGAAGGGTTTTTCGTGTCTCAATCTCCTTCATCTCAGCTCTGATCTTAGTTATTTCTTGTCTTCTGCTGGGTTTTGAGTTTTGTTGATCTTGCTCCTCTAGCTCTTTCAATTTTGACGATAGGGTGTCAATTTTGGATCTCTCCATTCTCCTCATATGGGCACTTATTGCTATATACTTTCCTCTAGAGACTGCTTTAAATGTGTCCCAGAGGTTCTGGCACGTTGTGTCTTCGTTCTCATTGGTTTCGAAGAACTTCTTTATTTCTGCCTTCATTTCGTTGTTTACCCAGTCAACATTCAAGAGCCAGTTGTTCAGTTTCCATGAAGCTGTGCGGTTCTGGGTCGGTTTCTGAATTCTGAGTTCTAACTTGATTGCACTATGGTCTGAGAGGCTGCATTGGGTCCATATATGTTTAGGATCGTTAGCTCTTCTTGTTGTATCGATCCTTTTACCATTATGTAATGTCCTTCTTTGTCTCTTTTGATCTTTGTTGCTTTAAAGTCTATTTTATCAGAGATTAGAATTGCAACTCCCGCTTTTTTTTGCTTTCCATTAGCTTGGTAAATCTTCCTGCATCCCTTTATTTTGAGCCTTTGTGTATCCTTGCATGTGAGATGGGTTTCCTGGATACAGCACACTGATGGGTTTTGGATTTTTATCCAATTTGCCAGTCTGTGTCTTTTGATTGGTGCATTTAGTCCATTTACATTTAGGGTTAATATTGTTATGTGTGAATTTGATACTGCCATTTTGATGCTAAGTGGCTGTTTTGCCTGTTAGTTGTTGTAGATTCTTCATTATGTTGATGCTCTTTAGCATTCAGTGTGATTTTGGAATGGCTGGTACTGGTTGATCCTTTCTATGTGTAGTGCCTCTTTCAGGAGCTCTTGTAAAGCAGGCCTGGTGGTGACAAAATCTCTGAGTACTTGCTTGTTCACAAAGGATTTTATTTTTCCTTCACTTCTGAAGCTCAGTTTGGCTGGATATAAAATTCTGTGTTGAAATTCTTTTCTTTAGGAATGTTAAATATTGGTCCCCACTCTCTTCTGGCTTGAAGTGTTTCTGCCGAGAGATCTGCTGTGAGTCTGATGGGCTTCCCTTTGTGGGTAACTTGACCTTTCTCTCTGGCTGCCCTTAGTATTTTCTCCTTTATTTCAACCTTGTTGAATCTGAGGATTATGTGCCTTGGGGTTGCTCTTCTTGTGGAATATCTTTTTGGTGTTCTCTGTATTTCCTGCATTTGAGTGTTGGCCTGTCTTGCTAGGTGGGGGAAGTTTTCCTGGATGATGTCCTGAAGAGTATTTTCCAGCTTGGATTCATTCTCTTCATCCCCTTCTGGTACACCTATCAAACGTAGGTTAGGTCTTTTCACATAGTCCCACATTTCTTGGAGACTTTGTTCATTCCTTTTTGTGCTTTTTTCTCTAATCTTGGTTTCTCATTTAATTTCATTGAGTTGGTCTTCGACTTCAGATATTCTTTCTTCTGCTTGGTCAGTTCGGCTATTGAAACTTGTGCATGCTTCGCGAAGTTCTCGTATTGTGTTTTTCAGCTCCTTTAATTCATTCATATTCCTCTCTAAGTTATCCATTCTTGTTATCATTTCCTCAAATCTATTTTCATATCTTTTTTCAAGGTTCTTAGTTTCTTTGCATTGATTTAATACATGTTCTTTTAGCTCACAAAAGTTTCTCATTATCCACCTTCTGAAGTCTAATTCTGTCATTTCGTCACAGTCATTCTCCATCCAGCTTTGCTCCCTTGCTGGTGAGGAGTTTTGGTCCTTTCTAGGAGGCGAGGTGTTCTGGTTTCGGGTGTTTTCCTCCTTTTTTCGCTGGTTTCTTCCCATCTTTGTTGGTTTATCCACTTGTCGTCTGCGTAGTTGCTGACTTTTCGATTGGGTCTCTGAGTGGACACCCAGATTGTTGATGATGAAGTATTTCTGTTACTTGGTTTTCCTTCTACCAGCCTAGCCCCTTTGCTGTATGACTGCAGAGGTCCACTCCAGGCCCTGCTTGTCTGGGGTGCACCTGTAGCAGCTGTGGCACAGTGAGGGATGCTACCCGTTTCTTTTTCTGCTATCTTTGTCCCAGGATGATGCCTGCCAAATGTCAGTCTTTTGGATATAGAGGGGTCAGGGAGCTGCTTGTGGAGACAGTCTGTACTTTTTTGGAGCTCAATTGCTGAGCTGTGAGCTCTGTTGTTCATTCAGGGCTGTTAGGCTGCTATGTTTGATTCTGCTGCAACAGAGCTCATTAAAAAAAAACCCTTTTTTTCTCAAATGCTCTGTGTTGGGGGGTTCGGGCTTTATTTTTTGATGTCTGTTAGAAGGCAGACTAGCCACTGTTTGGCTGCCGAGGCTCCGCCCTGCTGTTGTGTGATTCGCCCTGTTCCTGCAGGCTCTGCTGTGGTCTCCGCCACGCCCTGCGGCGGAGTCTCTTCGTTGTAGCGTGTTGCCTCGGCAACGGCAGGCTGTGTCAGCAGTGGGCGTGTATCTCAGTTGGGGTGGGTTGCCTCGGTAGTGGTGGACGCCCCTCCCCCACAGAGCGTCTCGGACCGTCTGCTCGGGATAGTTTGAAATCGTGGTTTTGTTCGTCCCACTGGGTATCCCAAATGATCTGTCCCTGAAATCCCCTGGGCTGGCCTAGTGTCCAAATCTCGTTCAGTCTCAAGTCCAGCCCTCCCAAGTCTAAGGTTGCCGGTTCAACAGGGCACCCGGACAAGCGTGCCCTGTGGGGATTGCTGGGTAGGGCCGGCCGCCGCCGCCCTGGCTGCCGGCTTCGCCAGGCAGACCTACTGCCTGGCGTCCCGTGTCTTTTTTATACTTGGGAGTTTCCCCGTTCTGTGGGCAACAAAGAGCAGTCTGGCAATGCAGCTCCGACTCACCTGTTTGCGGATTCAACGAGAGCTCCAATCCTGGGTTGTTCTCACAGCGCCATCTTGAGTCCTCCCCCTGTTGTGAACTTTTTGAAAGCTATTTTGATAGGTAGGTAATGATATCTTATTGCAGTTTTTATTTGCATTTCCTTAATAGCTAGTAGTGTTGAACATATTTTTATGTGCTTATTTTCCATCTGTGAATTCTCTTGGGTAAAACAACCATTCATGTCCTTTGTTCATTTTCTAATTAGATTGTTTGATTTTTAATTGTTGACATTTAAGAGTTCTTAACAGAGATACTAGTTTGTTAGGTGATTTTCAAATATTTTCTCCTGTTAATCTCATTTGTTTATTCCTCTGCCAATACCACTGTTCTCATTACTGCAGCCATATAAACATCTTGATATTAAGTAAGCTGATTCCTCCCACTATACTCTTTTAAAATAGCTTTTAAAAATCAGCAGATGCACACCCATAATCCCAGTACTTTGGGAGGACAAAGCAGGCAGATGACTTGAATTCAGCAGTTCAAGACCAGCCTGTCCAACATGGTGAAACCCCATCTCTACTAAAAATACAAAAATTAGCCAGGTGTGGTGGCCAGCACCTGTAATCCCAGCTACTTGAGAGGCAGAGGCAGGGGAATCACCTGAACCTGGGAGGTGCAGGTGGCAGTGAGCAGAGAGATTGTGCCACTGCACTCCAGCCTGGGCAACAAAGCGAGACTTCACCTCAAACAACAACAGCAAAACACCAACAGATAATACATACGTATTTATCGTGTACAGCATGTTGTTTTAAAGTATCTATACATTTCAGAATGACTAAATCAAATTAATTAACATAGCCATTATCTCACAGAGTTACCATTTTTGTGGCGATAATACTTAACATCCACTCTCAGCATTTTTCAATAATACAATATATTGTTATTAACTACAAAGACACTGTTGCACTATAGATTTGTTAAACTTAACCCTCTTACCTAACTGAAATTTTGTATCCTTCCACCAACATCTCTGCAACTCCTCTCCTCAACCTCCGTAACCCCTGGCAACTGCCTTTCTACTCTTTTTTTCTATGAGGTCAACTTTTTTATTTTATTATTATTATTATTATTTAGTCGGAGTTTCGCTCTTGTTACCCAGGCTAGAGTGCAATGGTGCGATCTCGGCTCACCGCAACCTCTGCCTCCTGGGTTCAGGCAATTCTCCTGCCTCAGCCTCCCAAGTAGCTGGGATTACAGGCACGCGCCACCATGCCCAGCTAATTTTTTGTATTTTTAGTAGAGACGGGGTTTCACCGTGTTGACCAGGATGGTCTCGACCTCTTAACCTCGTGATCCACCCGTCTCAGCCTCCCAAAGTGCTGGGATTACAGGCTTGAGCCACCGCGCCCGGCCAACTTTTTTATTTTCTACATGAGTGAGGTTATGTGGTATTTGCCTTCCTGTGCCTAACTTACATCACTTAAAATACTGTCTTCCACATTCATCCAGGTTGTCACAAATAATAGGATTTCCTTCATTTTTCATGGCTGAATAGTATCATACTGTGTATATATATCATTTTCTTTGTCTGTTCATTCACTGATGGATACTCAGTTGTTGCCATACCTTGGCTGTTGTGAATACACTGCAACAAACATGGAAGCATAAACATGGAAACTCTTCAACATCTTCATTTCATTTCCTTTGAATATATATCCATTAGTGAGACTGCTGGATCATATCTCTTTTTTTTTTGAGACAGTCTCACTCTGTTGCCCAGACTGGTATGCAATAGCACAATCTTGGCTCACTGCAACCTCTGCCTCCCAGGTTCAAGCGATTCTCCTACCTCAGCCTCCTGAGTAGCTGGGATTACATGCACCACCACACCTGGCTAATTTTTGTATTTTTAGTAAAAATGGGGTTTTGCCATGTTGGCCAGGCTGATCTTGAATTCCGGACCTCAGCTGATCCATCCGCCTCAGCCTCCCAAAGTGCTGGAATTACAGGCATGAGCCACTGTGCCCAGCTGTTACCTCTATTTTTAATAACTTAAGGAACCTCTATGCTGTTTTTTATAGCAGATGAAGCAGTTCACATTCTGGCCAACAGGGTGCAAAGGTTCCCTTTTCTCTGCATCCTTGCCAATACTTGTTGTCTTGTATCTTTTTGATAATAGACATCCTAACAGGTGGGAAATGATATCTCATTGTGGTTGAGGTTGTATGTACCTGATAATTACTGATGTTGAGCATTTTTTCCTATATATTTTAGTCATTGTATATCATTTAATAAATGTCTATTTAGGTCCTATGTCCATTTATAAATCAGGTTATATTTTTCTTGCTATTGAGTTTAATTTGTCATATATTTTGGATATTAACCCCATGGCAGATGCATAGCTTGCAAATACTTTCTCACATTCTGTTGGTTATCTCTTCACTCTGTTATTGTTTCCTTTGTTGTACAGAAGAATTTTGGTTTGATGTAATCCCATTTGTCCATATTTTTATGTGGTTTTGGGGTCATGTGTGAAATAATTATTTCCCAGACAAATGTCATAGAGCTTTTCTCCTTTGTTTCTTCTAGATGTTACGTTTCTTACATTTTAATATTTGATCCATTTTTAGTTGCTTTTCCTATATGGTATGAAATAGAGGTCTAATTTCATTCTTCTTCAGGTGGATATCTACTTTTCCCAACATCATTTATTGAAGAGACTGTCTTTTCCCCCGTCTGTGTTCTTGACACCTTTATAAAAAATAGCTCTCTATTTTGTTCCATTGGACAACTTGTCTCTTTTTATGCCATTACCATTCTGTTTTTCTTACTACAGCTTTGTAGCATACTTTGAAATCGGGTAGTATAATGCTTCCGATTTGTTCTTTTTGGTCAAGATTGCTTTAAGTTATTTGGGGTCTTCAATGGTTCCATACAAATTTTAGGAATTTTTTTTCTATTTCTGTGAAGAATGTTGTTAGGATTTTGATAAAAATTACATTGAATCCTTAGACAACATTTTAATATTAATTTTTCCAATCTATGAATGTGGAATATTGTTCCATTTATTTGTGTCTTCTTTAATTTCTTTCATCTGTGTTTTATAGTTTTCATGGTAGAGTTCTTTCACCTCCTTTGCTAAATGTATTCCTAGGTATTTTATTAGGGTTTTTGTAGCTACTGTCAATCAGGTTGCTTTACTTTTCAGATAGTTTACTATTAGTGTATAGAAATGCTACTGGTTTTTTATGTTGGTTTTGTGTCCTACAATTTTACTAAGTTTTAACATTACTTCTAACAGCTTTTTAGTGGAGTCTTTAAGGTTTTCTATATACTAGATCATGTCATTTGCAAAGAGGGACAATTTAACTTTTTTCTTTCCAATTTGGATGCCTTTTATTTCTTTCTCTTGCCTAATCTCTTTTTTAAAAATTTGACTTAAAGTCTATTTTATCTGAAAAAAGTATGGCTACTTTTGCTCTCTTTCGGTTTCCATTTTCATGGAGTATCATTTTCCATCCCTTCACTTTCAGTCTAAGCGTGTGTCCTTCAGATGAAGTGAGTGTCCTATAGGAAGCATATAGCTGGGTCTTGTTTATTTTAATCTATTCAGCCACTCTATGTCTTTTGATTGGAGAACTTAATCTAATTAAGGTCATTGTTGATAGGTAAGGACTTACTATTGTCATTTTTAAAATTGTTTTCTAGTTGTTTTGTAGATCCTTTGTTCCTTTCTTTCATTCTTGCTGCCTTCTTTTGTGGTTAAGTAATTTTCTCTAGTGGTATATTTTGATTCCTTGCATTGTTATTTTTTGTGTATCTCCAATAGGCTTTTGCTTTGTGTTTATAATGAGGCTTACATAAAATATCTTATAGTTATAACAGGTTATGTTAAGCTGATAACAACTTAATAGCAATGATCCCAGGCTTCAGGGCTGGGCTTCTCAAGATTAAGAGATATGACATGGATAATGTAAAACTCTCCTTCCTACTCACTCTTCAAAGCTTTTCTTTTCTTATTATTGTGCTGCAACCAGGTACTGTGAGTCTCACCTGGTTTCCTTAGCTCTTGCAAAGATATTTTCATGTGTGGGAAATAGTTGTTCAACTTAATGTTCTCAGCGGTGGGTAATTACTGGAAAGTCTCATTTCATGATCTGCCTCTACCCCTTTCCCTTATTTTTTTCCAATACTTTTTGGCTATTTTAGGGCCTATGGCTTTCCATATAAATTTTATAATAAATTCATTTATGTTTACCAAAAATATTGTTGAAATTTTTAAGAGAAATTGAGTTAAACCTCATGGATATTTAAGAGATATCCATGAACACAGTATATCTCTCCATTTACTTAAATCTTTAAAAAAATTTCTTTCATTAGCACTTTGCAGTATTAGGCATACAAGTCCTATACATGTTCTGTTAGATTTACACCTTAGTATTTAACTTTTTTGAGTGATTATAAATGGCATTGTATTTTTCTTTCTTTTTTTTTTTTTTTTTGAGACAGAGTCTTGCTCTGTTATCAGGCGCCAGGCTGGAGCACAGTGGCACGATCTCAGCTCACTGCAACCTCTGTCTCCCAGGTTCAAGCAATTCTCCTGCCTCAGCCTCCTGAGTAGCTGGAACTACCGGAGCATACCACCATGCCCAGCTAATTTTTGTATTTTTTAGTAGAGACAGGGTTTCACCATGTTGGCTTGGATGGTCTCAATCTCTTGACCTTGTGATCCGCCTGCCTTGGCCTCCCAAAGAGCTGGGATTACAGGCATGAGCCACCGCCTGCAATTTCTGTACATTTTTGTAAATTTTGTTATCCATGTGGTCATCACTAGTAAGAGAAATACAATTGATTTCTGTATTTTTACTTTGTATCCAGGACCTTGCCAAACTCACTTTTTAGTTTTAGAACTTATCTTGTAGATTCCTTGGGATTTTCTACATAGACAAAAATGTCATCTGCAAACAAAGATACTTTTTTCTTCTCCTATGAGTAAGAGTGGTGAGACAGACACCCTTGCCTTATTCTATACCTTAGGGGGAAAGCATTCAGTCTTTCACTGTCAATTATAATATACAATATTAGTTAAAGGATTTTAAATTTTTTCTCAAGTTGATATCTGTTTCTATTTTTCTGAGAGTTCTTCATGAATTGGTGACTCTGTCAAATATTTTTTCTGTATCAGTTGATAAGCTCTATACAGTTTTACTTCCTTAGCCTATTAATTGGCTGGATTATATTGATTGACTTTCAAATACTGGAACAGCCTTACAGCTCTGTAATAAACCCCATTTGGTTATGGTGTATAATTCCTCTTATATATTTCTTAATACTTTTGACAAGATTTTATCAATAATTTTTACTTCTACGTTCATGAGATATATTGATTTGTTGTTTTCTTCTTTGTATAGTCTTTGTATTGTTTGGTATCAAAGTCATGGTAGATTCATAAAATGAATCGGGAAATATTCCTTCTTTTCTGTTTTCTGATAGAAATTTTATGGAATTTGTGTAAATTCTCCTCTAAATGCTTGGTAGAATTTCCCAGTGAAACAATCTGGGCCTGAAGATTGAGGGGAGAGAGTTTTTATATTATAAAATCAATTTCCATAATAATTATGGAGTTAAATCACTTATTTCATATAAGGATATCTTTTGATTTCTCAGACCAAAAAGAAAGGTAAACCCTAAAATGGCAGTGGGGAATTTCCAGAAGCAACTCAACTAGCTCTGAAGAACTCACAAAAGACCCCAGAAGTGGTAAATTATATACTTTTGAGCATGGGATGAAGTTGGGGTCAAAACAGTATAACTGATTGAAAGTCTGTTTAAAAAGAGGTTAAACTCCCAGCTGACCTCTCTTTGGCATGGCTGTGTGTTATAATCTAAAGAGGGTAAAACAGCAAGTTTCTGGAGCAAGAGATAACTGGGTACAATTAAGGGCAAGAGTACTATACTGAAAACACAGATTAAATACAAATGAATGTATTTAATGCTGAGATCCCAGCTCTCTTCTTCACTTAGTTCCTCAAATATTGGATTCAGAAGTGACTTTTCTGGGAAATCAAAGCACTTGAAAATAGAACACCTACAGACATCATCAGGTAATGAGATGTATCAGCCACATCTCCCTCCAGTAAAGGTCATATCTCCTTTCCTTAAACTTGAATAAACAAACAAGAGTCACCAGAAACCTTAGAAAGATCTCTAGCCTTAAATACAGTGACAAAAAAAATTAAAAGAAAACAGCAATTTGGGAGGAAATGAGACTATGCAAGGTAAAAAAAAATTTCCTCCCAAGTGTCTATTCATACTCTCAGAGATGAAACAGAAGATACTGCACCTGGGAATCAGGGACAGAATTCTACTCCTAAAAATTCAAGGAACAAAAAATAACTCAGGAAAAAATGTATGTATAGAAAGAGATAAAATACATAGGAAGAGAGTTGAAAAACAAATTTAGATAAATCTCCTGTAAGGCAGGGCAAATGAACAGAGAAAACTAGAAGATCTAATATCTGATAATAGGAGTTTCAACATAATAAAATAGAGGAACACAGCTGGGTATGGTGGCTCATGCCTGTAATCCCAGCACTTTGGGAGGCTGAGGCAGGCAGACCACCTGAGGTCGGAAGTTCAAGACCAGCCTGGCCAACATAATGAACAAAAATACAAAGATTTGCCTCTACTAAAAAAAACAAAATTAACCAGGTATGGTGTCAGGTGCCTGTAGTCCCAGCTACCTAGGAGGCTGAGGCAGAAGAGTTGCTTGAATGCAGGAGGCAGAGGTTGCAGTGAGCCAAGATCAAGCCACTGCACTCCAGCATGGGTGACAAGAGCAAGACTCTGTCTCAAAAAAAACAATAAAAAAAGAAAAGAAAATAGAGAAAAATGAATAGAAAAAAATCATCAAGGAAGCAGTATTTCAGGACTGAAAGGAATGTTTTTATAGTGAAGGACACTCTAAGTGTCCAATATGATGAATGAAAATATACCCACACCAAGGCATAATGATATCAAATTTTAGAACACTGGGGGGGAAAATGTATGCTTCTACATGCATCCAGAGAGGAGGAAAAAGGAGCAGGAAATCCAGATGCCTTCAGATTTCTCAGTAACATTACCTGATGTTAGAAGATGGTGAAGCAAAGCCTTCGAATTTCTGATGGAAAATCATTGCTACATAATTATATACATGGAAAAATAATCATTCAAGTTTGAGAAGAAAATAAAGATCTTTTCAGATAAGCAGGAAGCTTCTGGAGAATGTACCCATAAAAATGAGAAGGAAGAAGAAAGGTGATGAGAAAACAGGAGATCTAACACAGGAAAGAGGTAAATGACCCTCCCAGGATGACAGAAAAATGAGATTCCAAGATGCCTCCTGAATTTCTTGTTAGACAGCAAGTAGCTCAGCTAAAGGCTGTTAAGAATTCTCCAGAAGAAGGGTCTAAAAGAAGATGAAAATGAATGAGAATTAGAAAAGTGAATGAAATTCGTGAAGTGAAAATTAGAATTTTCAGTTAGTGAAATTTCTATAAACAGTGAACACTTAGTGAATTAGTGATAAGCATGTAAAAGCAAGAAAACAAGCAAACAAAAAAGCAAGGCAATTATTGACTCCAGTGGAAAAAATACTCAGGAAAGGAAAAATAATTGTAGTATATTATATGACATAGCTGTGAACAGTATAAAGGCATAATTTAATAATATGTTTTTATAATAATAATATCTTTATAATTTAATGAAGGCATTAATAATAATGTGCCTTTATGATAATTTAAACACTGCATACTGGTCCAGGAAAATTATATAAAACTCTGGGGTATGGGACTGAAAGACAGACTGGAGGGAGAGGTTGAGAAAGGAGAAAGGGAAGGAGGAGGAGGAGAGAGAAAGGATCGGCAGTTGTGAAAGATGGTTAAATTTTCATCTTCTATAGTATGATTCTAATGAGTAATACCTACAACTGAAAGACCAAGAAGCAGCAATACAAACATGCTAGTTAGAAGCTTGAATAAAATACCAAGAGAATCAGATAGAATCATTAACAGTAGTTGACCCTGTTGAGGAAGTGGGAGGAAGGGAATGGAGAGACTATTGTTTTTCACCTCAAGCCTACATGAGTCATTTGCTCTTTAAACTATATACATATACATTGTTGAAAAAATGATGTTTTTAAATATTTGTTAAAAGTCCATATTCCCCAACATAGCTTTCAATATTCTTCACAGAATGACCCATCATCTATCCCACAGACCCACACTATATTCATGCAGTTTTTTTATCAACCCAAAATTCATTACTTCATTTTTTTATTAATTTATGGAATAAAATATATTCAACTCATACCATACATCAATAATAATGTCGGGCACATGATAAAGAGATGAATGACACCATGTATGCCACCTAAAATTCTGATTCAATTGTAGAAACAGAAAAATAAAACAATACAGTGAAATAAACTCTCTCATAAAGGTATTCACGAGATCCTATGGAAACATTAGAAGAGTTGCCCCCTATCCTAGCACAGGGTGAGAATTGACAAGGAATGCAAAAGGAAGAATGAGGCCTCAAGGGCATTGTTATGATCAACCATGTGTCAATTAGAAAAAGGAGAAAACGATGATTTAGGCAGAAAGAAGAGCATTGGGAAAAGATGCAAGGTGATAGTGAGCACACACTCATTTATTTACTCCTTCAATAAATACTATTTGAGTCCTCATCACTTGTGAGAAACTATGTTAGATCTTGGGATGATAAAGTCATTCTCTGTTCTATAAAAGAGGTCCTAATTTGCCAACAATTTTAGTACTATAATGGATGCAAAGAAGCACAAACAGGAAGACCAAAGTTTAAGCAGTCAAGACAGGCTTTCTAAAAGAGCACAACCTTGAAGAATAAGTAAGAATTAGCCAGATAGCACACTAAAAATAGACAAAAAAAACCAACCCCCATAGGATAAAATGCAGGTGGTTAAAATAATAGACACGTAAAAGGGGCAGGTTTCAAGTGAAGGAAAGAATGTTAGGTAATAAATAATGCCATATCAGTATTTAAAATGTCACTGGGGGCCGGGCGCGGTGGCTCAAGCTTTAATCCCAGCACTTTGGGAGGCTGAGGTGGGTGGATCACGAGGTCAACAGATCGAGACCATCCTGGTCAACGTGGTGAAACCCCGTCTCTACTAAAAATACAAAAAATTAGCTGGGCATGGTGGCGCGTGCCTGTAATCCAAGCTACTTGGGAGACTGAATTGCCTGAACCCAGGAGGCAGAGGCTGCAGTGAGCCGAGATCGCGCTATTGCACTCTAGCCTGGGTAACAAGAGTGAAACTCCGTCTCAAAAAATAAATAAAATAAAATGTCACTAGGCTGAGTACAAAAATATAGTTCAATAGAATGAATAAGATCTAGTATTTGATAGCACAATAGGGTGATTATAGTCAACAGCCATTTATTGTACATTGTAAAATAACTAAAAGAGTATAATTGAAATATATATAACACAAAGATAAGATAAATCCTTGAAGTAATAAATACCCCATTTATCCTGCTGTGATTATTATACATTGTTTGACTGTATCAAAATATCTCATGTACCACATAAATACACACACCTATGTACCCATAAAATTAGAAAATAAAAATAAACAAAGAACTCCACTACAAGTCAATAGATGAGAAAAAAGTTTAGGCCAGGTGCAGTGGCTCACGCTTGTAATCCCAGAAGTTTGGGAGACTGAGGCCTGTAGATCACTTGAGGTCAGAAGTTTTAGACCAGCCTGGCCAACATGGTGAAAGCCCATTTCTACTAAAAAGTGGCTGGGCATGGTCATGCATGCCTGTAATCCCAGTACTCTGGGAGGCTGAGATTGGCGGATCACTTGAGGTCTGGAGTTTGAGACCAGCCTGGCCAACATGGTGAAACCCTATCTCTATTAAAAATACAAAAATTAGCCAGGCATGGTGGTGCACGTTTGTAACCCCAGCTGCTTGGGAGGCTGAGGCAGGAGAATCACTTGAACCCAGGTGAAAGGGGTTGCAGTGAGCCGAGATCACACCACTACACTCAAGTCGGGGTGACAGAGTGAGACTCTGTCACCAAAAAAGAAAAAAGTTCAAGTGACAGAGACCTTGAAAAATCCCCATATACACAGGAAAAGAAAAAAAAAAGACTAAAGTAATTAAACAGAACATGATAAATGTGGAAGACAGACAGAAGTTACTGGTGTTCATGAAAAGAACCAGAACAAATGGGTAAGAACCAACAGTGAATGATATAATAAAAGAAAAATCTTCCTAACATAAAAAGGAATCTAAATCTGTACCACAAAGTTGGTCACCATGTGGTAGGGGAGAATAAATAATATGACACTGACAGCTAGGCATGGCCTTGTAAAACTCTTGAACTTGAGGGAGAAAATAAAGAATCCTATGGGCAGACAGGTTATCTAAAAACTAGGTTATCTACAAAAGAACCAGCTGGCCTGAGACGTCTATAAGCAATACCGTATACCAAGCTTTTTTTTTTTTTTTTTTTTAGAGAAAGAAAAAGGGGAAAAAAGAACAGGAATATTACTTCATTCCTAAATTGGGTATCAATAATGGCTGATCAATATTTTGTGTATTTAAAGTGGATAATGTATATTTTGTGTGTTTAAAATGGAGAGCTCTATTGAGTTTATTTGTTCTGGATCTGAGTTCAAGTCCTGGATATCATTATCAATTTTCTGTCTCATTGAATCGAAATCTCATTATGGGTCTTATGTATCTGGGTGTTAAGATCTCTTATTATTACATTAATATCCTTGTAGCTTTGAAATCTATTTTATCAAATGTGAAAATTGCAACTCCTGCTTTTTATTTATTTATTTTTGCTCTCCATTTGGTTGGTAAGTTTTTTTTCCAACCCT
Organism: Callithrix jacchus; assembly: GCF_049354715.1. Lineage (NCBI taxonomy): Eukaryota > Metazoa > Chordata > Mammalia > Primates > Cebidae > Callithrix > Callithrix jacchus. The sequence goes on along the minus strand of NC_133507.1, from coordinate 25,030,405 downwards.
TTATTTTGAATCTATGTATATCTTTGGATATACCGTTAGATTTTGTCTGTATCTTTTGATTGGGGGATTTAGTCTATTTAAATTTAGGGTTACTGCCATTTGATATTAACTGGCTATTTTATCCTTTCGTTGATGTAAATTCTTCTTTATGTTAATGTTCTTTACTTTTTGGTGTATTTTTAGAAAGGCTCATATTGGTTGTTCCTTTCTATGTATAATGCTTCTTTTAGAAGTTCTTGTGAAGCAGGCCTGGTGGTAATAAAATCTCTGAGTACTTGCTTGTTCCTAAAAGATTTTATTTTTCCTTCAATTGTAAAGCTTAAATTGGCAGGATATGAAATTCTGGGCTGAAAGTTCTGTTGATTAAGTATATTAAATATTGGCCCCCACTCTCTTCTAGCTTGTCGGGTTTCCACTGAGAGATCTGCTGTAAGCCTAATAGGCTTCCCTTTATGGGTAACCTGATCTTTCTCTCTGGCTGCCCTTAATATTTTCTCCTTCGTTTCGATCCTGGTGAATCTAACAATTATGTGCCTTGGGGTTGGTCTTCTTGAGGAATATCTTTGTGATGTTCTCTGTATTGCCTGGGGTTGAATAGTGTCCTGCTTTGCTAAATTGGGAAAATTTTCTTGGATAATGTCCTGAAGAGTATTTTCCAGCTTGTATTCATTCTCTCCATCACATTCAGGTACACCAGTCAAATGTATATTAGGTCTTTTCACATAGTCCCATATTTCTTGGAGACTTTGCTCATTCCTTTTTATCCTTTTTTCTCTATTCTTGTCTTGTCGTTTTATTTCATTAAGTTGGTCTTCGACCTCTGATATCCTTTCTTCTGCTTGATCCATTTGGCTATTTAAGCTTGTACATATTTCACTAAGTTCTCGTGTTGTATTTTTCAACTCCATGAGTTCATTTGCATTCCTCTCTATATTGTCTAATCTTTTCATAATTTCATCGAACCTTTTTTCAAAGTTCTTAGTTTCTTTACATTGGGTTAGAACAAGTTCCTTTAACTCCCAGAAGTTTCTTATCATCCACCTTTTAAAGCCTACTTCAGATAATGGAACACAGTCCTTTTCCATCAGGGCTTGTTCCATTGCTGATGAGTCCTTTTCCATCAGGGCTTGTTCTGTTGCTGATGGGTTCTGATTTTGAGTATACTCAGCCTTCTTGGGCTGTTTTTTCCCCTTCATTGTAGATGAACCGCCTTTCTAATTAGGTTTCTGAGTCGACGTCTGATTTATTGATTCCCAGTGCTGGGATCCGAGCAACCCACTGTGGTGGCCTAAATGGCAGTGATAAAACTGATGGTGCTCTTTTGCCCAGGAATCTCTGGTCTGGCTTCCCTCTTGAGTCCGCAACAAGCGGCTCTGACTTCCTGGAGCTCCAAACTCCGGTCAGTAGGGGAAGCAGTCCCGTTTGCTCTGCATGAAGAGCTGCTGCGCCAAGATGCCAGCAAAACCGCTGCAGCGGTCACAAGAGTCACGCTGGCGACCCGTGGGGCTCCTCCACTGGGAATCGGCTGATCCGTGAGTGATAAAATTTGTCTAAAAGTGTGGCATCATCTCGTTCTCTGAGCTTTCACTGGGAGCCACAATCCCGAGCTGTTAGTGGTCGGCCATCTTGGATCCCCTGTATACCAAGCTTTATGGAAAAGGAACAGCCAATTCTTTTTTTTTTTTTTTTTATAATGTGAATTTAAATTCTAGTTCATAACAACTCTGGTTGTTATTTAAATAAACTTTTGTTTTTTTGGTTTTTTTTAAATTTTTTATTAGATTTTAGGTTTTGGGGTACATGAGCAGAGCATGCAAGACAGTTGCGTAGGAACACACATGGCAGTGTGCTTTTCTTTCCTTCTCCCCTTCACCCACATTTGGCATTTCTCCCCAGGCTATCCCTCTCCACCTCCCCCTCCCACTGGCCCTTCCCTTTTCCCCCCAGTAGACCCCAGTGTTTAGTACTCCCCTTTCTGTGACACAGGAACTGCCAATTCTTAAAAGGAAAAGATTGCATCTTAGAAATTTTATACTCACATAAGCCATTCACTGTCTATGTGTGAAAGCAAGAAAAAGGTATTTTCAGATATATAAGAACTCATAAAGTATAAGACCTACAAATTTTTCCTGAAATTAAAAAGTCTATAAAATTTTGCTGCTTGAAGTGTGGTCCATGGACAGGCTACACTGACATCACCTGGGAATCTGTTAGAAAAGAAAGCTCTTGGGCCTCACTCCAGATCTACTGAATCAAAGTTTATATTTTAACAAGATCCCTAGGTGATTCATATGCATATTGAAATTCCAGAAGCACAGCTCAAAATATATCTCTGTCAACTAACCTATCATTCAACATGAAGAATAGAATGCTCAAAGGAAGAAATGAGGACTCAAAGCAGCAGACAATTGACAATCAGCATTGAAATAATGTGTACACACACAAACAATTAAGATAGATAATAAGCGTTGGAAGAATGCATACACACACGTTTCAACCTTGCTTTAGTATGAAAGAAAAGGTATAAAGAAACAAACTGCCAGTAAACTGAAGTTAAAATCCCAAATTCTATAATAAACCTAAGAAATTGGAATAAAGAAAAAAAAAACCTAAGTAGTCATCATCTTACATAAGGATAAGTCAAAAGAAACTATTATTAGCAGAGATAGTTACAAAATAATTATTAAGGTGTGACTTTTAAATATAAATTTAATTATCAGTAAAATAAAAACAGGATATGTGTATAATTTTCAAATTAGCAGAGGTAAAATTTCAGGAAAATGGAGAGAGGTGGAAAAATTTTAAATAGAGATAGTAATCTGAGGGCATATATTGAATTCTCCCCTTACCAATTTCCATTGAAATAACTAAGTATGTTAATAAGTGAATAATTCTGTATCATACAAAAGGCAGAAACTTTAGGTAATTATTGCTATACATAGGGCAAGCAAGACTAAATTTAAAGTCAGTACATAAATAAAATATTTACTGTACATAAAAAGGAGTAATCTGCCTTTGAAGCAAGTAGAGGAGATCCACAGGAGAACCCACCAATTCCCACTACATTAGAGTGGCAGACGATGTAGCTAATTCCTGCCAATCAATGGCATGGGGGCAGCTAGTCTAAGAAAAAAGTGTAAGGGCACATAAGGTCCCACTCAATGAGGGTCCCTATAAAACACTCGGTGACTACATGGGATAGGGTATTCTGGAGAGATCAGATAAAATACAGACATTGCAGACACTATCTCCAAATGAAGAAAAACTACAAAATAATAAAAAATGAGATTCTCTGATGCAAAGAAACATTGTGTTTCTTCTTGTGAATACCTTCAACTGCAGCTACCCATTCAGTCTCAATAATAACATCAAGCAGCAATAGGTCTAAAGAAGCAACTCTTTAGGCAGAAGTAGGGCAGTTTTCCCATAGGCAGCCATAACTGGATTAACAAAGGACTTGATCAAACTTTGACTCTAATCCAGATCCCTGATATTTGGAGTAAAGGAATGTGAACACACACACACACATAGTACATATGCAGATACTTTTAAAATTTGCTCTTCCTTTTTATAAAACTTCATAAATGGCAGCTTGCACCACGTTTTTTTAAAATTGTACTTTAAGTTCTGGGGTACGTATGCAGATCTTGTAGGACTGTTGCATAGGCACACACATGCCATGATGGTTCACTGCCTCCATCCCCCCATCACGTACATCAGGCATTTCTCCCAATGTTATTTCTCCCCAACTTTCCCACCCACTCCTGTCCTGCCTCTAGCCCCCAACCCCTCAACAAACCCCAGTGTGTAATGTTCCCCTCCCTGTGCCCATGTGCTCTCATTGTTCAATACCCACCTATGAGTAAGAACATGCAGTGTTTGGTATTCTGTTCTTGTGTGAGTTTGCTAAGAACGATGGCTTCCAGATTCATCCATATCCCTAAAAAGGACATGAACTCATCCTTTTTTATGGCTGCATAGTATCCAATGTTGTATATGTGTCACATTTTCCTTGTCTAGTCTATCATTGATGGGCATTTGGGTTGGTTTCAGGTCTTTGCTATTGCAAACAGTGCTGCAATGAACATACGTGTGCATGTGTCTTTATAATAGAATGATTTATAATCCTTTGGATATATACCCAGTGTTGGGATTGCTGGGTCAAATGGAATTTATATTTCTAGATCCTTGAGGAATCACCACACTGTCTTCCATAATGGTTGAACTAATTGACACTCCCACCAACAGTGTAAAAGCATTCCTATTTCTCCACATTCTTTCCAGCATCTGTTGTCTTCAGATTTTTTAATGATAGCCATTCTAATGGCATGAGATGTTATCGCAATGTGGTTTTGATTTGCATTTCTCTAATGAAAAGTGATGTTGGGCAATTTTTCATATGTTTGTTGGCCTCATAAATGTCCCCTTTTGAAAAGTATCTGTTCATATCCTTCACCCATTTTGGATGGGTTTGTTTGTTTTCTTCTTGTAAATGTGTTTTAGTTCTTTGTAGATTCTGGATATTAGCCCTTTGTCAGACGGGTAGACTGCAAACATTTTTCCCCATCCTGTTGGTTGCTGGTTCACGCTCTTTTGCTGTGCAGAAACTCTTAAGTTTAATTAGATCTCATTTTCTATTTTGGCTTTTGTTGCCACTGCTTTTGGTGTTTCAGTCATGAAGTCCTTGCCTATACCTATGTCCTGAATGGTATTGCCAGGGTTTTCTCCTAGGTTTTTTATGGTGTTAGTTCTTATGTTTAAATCTTTAATCCATCTGGAGTTAATTTTAGTGTAAGGTGTAAGGAAAAGGTCCAGGTTCCGCTTTCTGCACATAGCTAGCCAGTTTTCCCAACACTATTTATTAAATGGGGAATCTTTTCCCCATTGCTTGTTTTTGTCAGATTTGTCAAATATTAGATGGTTGTACATGTGTGGTGTTACTTCTAAGGCTTCTGTTCTGTTCCATTGGTCTATATCTCTGTTTACTCCCACAAAATAATAGTGAGAGACCTTAACACTCCACTGTCAACGTTAGATAAATCAACAAGACAGAAAATCAACAAGGATATCCAGGACTTGAATGCAGATCTGGACCAAGCAGGCCTGATAGATATCTACAGAACTCTCCACCCCAAATCAACAGAATACATTCTTCTCAGCACCACACTGCACTTATCCTAAAATTGTTCATATAATTGGGAGTAACTCATTCCTCAGCCAATGCAAAAGAATGGAAATCATAATAAACAGTCTCTCAGACCACACGGCAGTCAAATTAGGACTCAGAATTAAGAAACTCACTTAAAACTGCACAATTACATGAAAACTGAACAACGTGCTCCTGAATGACAACTGGATAAACAATGAAAAGAAGGCAGAAATAAGGATGTTCTTTGAAATCAATGCGAACAAAGATGCAGTGTACCAGAATCTCTGAGACACATTTAAAGCAGTGTCAAGAGGTAAATGTATAGCAATAAATGCCTACATGAGAAGCGAGGAAAGATCTAAAATTGACACCCTATCAACAAAATGGAAAGGGCTAGAGGAGCCAGATTTAAAAAACTCAAAACCTAGCAGAAGACAAGAAATATTAGAGCAGAACTGAAGGAGATAGAGACACAAAAAACTCTTCAAAAAATCAATAAATTCAGGAGCTTCTTTTTTGAAAAGATCAACAAAATAGACAGACCATTAGCCAGATTAATAAAAAGGAAAGGAGAGCAGAATCAAATAGATGCAGTAAAAAATGATAGAGGGGATATCACCACAGATTCCATAGAAATACAAACTACAATCAGAGATTACTACAAACAACTCTATGGAAAAAATTCATAAACTCCTGGACACCTACACCCCCCCCCAAGACTCAACGAGGAAGAAGTGAATCCCTCAATAGACCAATAACAGGGTCTGAAGTTGAGGCAGCAATTAATAGCCTACCAAGCAAAAAAAGTCCAGGCCCAGACAGGTTCACAGCGTGATTCTACCAGATGTACAAAGAGGAACTGGTACCATTCCTTCTGAAACTATTCCAAACACTACAAAAAGAGGGAATCCCCCACAACTCATTTTATGAGAACAACATCATCCTGATACCAAAACCTGGCAGAGACACAACTAAAAAAGAAAACTTTAGGCCAATATTTATAATGAACACTGATGAAAAATCTTTTTTTTTTTTTTTTAGTTTTTTGAGTGGTTTTAATCCTCTTAAAAAATTTTCTTTTTCTTGATGGTACTTTTTACATGGCAAACTGAATGCAACAGCACATCAAAAAGCGTCTCTATCTTGATCAAGTAGGCTTCATCCCAGGGATGCAAGGCTGGTTCAACATATCCAAATCTATAAATGTAATCTATCACATAAACAGAACCAAAGACAAAAATCACATGATTATCTCAATACATGCAGAGAAGGCCTTCAACAAAATTCTACAGCCCTTTATGTTAAAAACTCTCAGTAAACTAGGTATTGATGGAACATATCTCAAAATAATAAAAGCTATTTATGACAAACCCACAGACAACATCATACTGAACAGGCAAAGCACTGATTATCAAATAGGAAATGTTTTCTCTGTTGCTTTTGTCATATTTGTCAAAGATTAGAAGTTGTAGATGTGTGGCCTTATTTCTATGTTTTCTATTTTGTTCCATTAGTCTATGTGTCTGTTTTTGCACCAGTATCATGATGTTTTAATTACTGTAGCCCTGAAGTATAGTTTTAAGTCAGGCAGCATGATGCCTTCTTCATTCTTTTTGTTTAGGATTGCCTTGGCTATTCAGGCTCTTTTTTGGTTCCACATGGATGTTAAAATAGTTTTTTTCTAGTTCCATAAAGAATTTCAATGTTACTTGAATAGAAATAGCATTGAATCTACAAATTGCTTTAGGCAGTATGGCCATTTTAACAATATTGATTCTTTCTATCCATGAGCATAGGATGTTATTCCATTTGTTTGTGTGATCTCTGATTTCTTCAAGTGGTATCTTATAGCTCTCCTTGTAGAAATATTCCACCTCCCTGGTTAGCTGTATTCCTAGGTATTTTATTTTGTGTGTGTGGCAACTGTGAATGGGACTGTGTTTCTGATTTGGCTCTTGGCTTGACTGTTGCTGATGTATAAGAATGTTAATAATTTTTTTCACATTGATTTTGTATCCTGAGACTTTGCCAAAGTTATCAGTTTAGGGAGCTTTTAGCCTGAGACTCTGGGGTTTTCCAGAAATAGGATTAGGCCATAGGCCAAAAGGAATAGTTTGACTTCCTCTCTTCCTATTTAAATAATCTTTCTTTCTTTCTTATCTTATTGCCTCATCCAAAACTTCCAGGACTATGTTGAATAGGAGTGGTGAGAGAGGGCATCCTTGTCTTGTGCTGCTTTTCAAGGGGAATACTTCCAGTTTTTGCCTATTCAGTATGATACTGACTGCATTTGTCATAGATGGTTCTTATTATTTTGATGTATGTTCCTTCAATATCTACTTTACTGAGAGGTTTTTTTGTTTGGTTGTTTTTTGAGTTGGAGTTTCACTCTTGTCACCTAGGCTGCAATGCAATGGCACGATCTCAGCTCATTGCAACCTCCACTTCCTGGGTTCCGGTGATTCTCCTGCCTCAGCCTTCCAAGTAGCTGGGATTACAGGGGCCTGTCACCACGTCCAGCTAATTTTTGTATTTTTAGTAGAGACAGGGTTTCACCACGTTGGCCATCCTGGTCTTGACCTCAGGGGATCCACCTGTCTCAGGGGATCCACCAGTCTCAGCCTCCCAAAGTGCTGAGATTACAGGTGTGAGCCTCTGTGCCCAGCCTTATTGAGAGTTTTTAACATGAAGATGTGTAGAATTTTATGAAAAGCTTTCTCTGCATCTATTGAGACAATCATGTGGTTTTTGTTTATCTGATAAGTCATATTTATTAATTTGTCTATATTGAATCAATCTTGCATCCCAGGGATAAAGCTTACTTGATAGTGGTAAACTTTTCGATGCATTGTTGGATTCACTTTGCCAGTATTTTGTTAAGAATTTTTGCATCAATGTTTATCAAAAATATTGGCCCGAAGTCTTCTTTGTTGTGGCTCTGCCAGGTTTTGGTAATGGGATGATGCCGGACTTATAGAATGAGTTAGGGAGGGGTTCTCCTCCTCAGTTTTTTAAAATACTTTGTGCAGGAATGGTACCAGTTCTTCCTTATACCTCTGGTAGAATTTAGCTGTGAAGCATTTCATCTGGGCTTTTTTGGCTGGTAGGCTATTTATCACTGGTTCAGTTTCAGAGCTCATTATTGATCTGCTTAGGGATTCAATTTCTTTCTGGTTGAGTCTTGACAGGGTGTATGTGTCCAGGAATTTATTTTTTCTAGATTGTCTAGCTTATGTGCATAGGGATGCTCCTAATATTATCTGATGATTGTTTTTATTTCTGTAGAGTCAGTGGCAATATCCCCCTTTTCATTTCTGATTATGTTTATTTGAATCTTTATTAATCTAGCTAGACTTTACTATTTTTTTCAAAAAACCAGTTCCTGAATTCGTTGACCTTTTGAATGTTTTTTTTTTGTGTGTGTGTGTCTCAATCTTATTCAGCTCAGCCCTAATTTATTTCTTGTGTTCTTCTAGCTTTGGGATTGGTTTGCTCTTGGTTCTCTAGTTCTTTTAGTTGTGAGGTTAGGTTGTTAAAATGAGATCTTTCTAACTTTTTGATGTGGGCATTCAGTGCTATAAACTTCCCTCTTTTTTATTGCATTTTAGGTTTTGGGGTACATGTGTAGAACATGCAAGATAGTTGCATAGGTACACATGTGGCAGTGTGATTTGCTGCCTTCCTCCCCTTCACCCACATATGGCATTTCTCCCCATGCTATCCCTCCCCAGCTCCCACCTGCCACTGTCCCTCCCCTATTCCCCCCAATAGACCCCAGCATGTAGTGCTCCCCTCCCTGTGTCCATGTGTTCTCATTGTTTATCACCCGCCTATGAGTGAGAACATTCATTTTCTGTTCTTGTGTCAGTTTGCTGAGAATGACATTCTCCAGATTCATCCATGTCCCTAAAAAAACATGAACTCATCTTTTTTGATTGCTGCATAATATTCCATGGTGTATATGTGCCACATTTTCCCAGTGCAGTCTATCATCGATGGGCATTTGGATTGGTTCCAGGTCTTTACTATTGTAATCAGTGCTGCAATGAACATTCGTGTGCATGTGTCCTTATAGTAGAACAATTTATAGTCCTTTGGATATATACCCAGTAATGGGATTGCTGGGTCAAATGGAATTTCCATTTCTTGGTCCTTGAGGAATCACCACACTGTCTTCCACAATGGTTGAACTATTCACTCCCACCAGCAGTGTAAAAGTGTTCCTATTTCTCCACATCCTCTCCAGCATCTGTTATCTCCAGATTTTTTAATGATCGCCATTCTAACTGGCGTGACATGGTATCACAATGTGGTTTTGATTTGCATCTCTCTAATGACCAGTGATGAGCATTTTTTCATATGTTTGTTGGCGTCATATATGTCTTCTTTTGCAAAGTGTCTGCTCATATCCTTTGCCCATTTTTGAATGGGCTTGTTTTTTTCCTGTAAATCTGTTTGAGTTCTTTGTAAATTCTGGATATCAGCCCTTTGTCAGGTGGGTAGACTGCAAAAAATTTTCCCATTCTGTTGGTTGCCAGTTCACTCTAAGGACTGTTTCTTTTGCCGTGCAGCAGCTGTGGAGTTTCATTAGGTCCCATTTGTCTATTTTGGCTTTTGTTGCCAATGCTTTCAGTGTTTTGCTCATGAAGTCCTTGCCTAATCATATGTCCTGAATGGTTTTGCCTAGATTTTCTTCTAGGGTTTTTATGGTGCCAGGTCTTATGTTTAAGTCTTTAATCCATCTGGAGTTAATTTTAGTGTAAGGTGTCAGGAAGGGGTCCAGTTTCTGCTTTCTGCACATGGCTAGCCAGTTTTCCCAACACCATTTATTAAACAGGGACTCCTTTCCCCATTGCTTGTTTTTGTCAGGTTTATCAAAGATTGTATGGTTGTAGATACATTGTGTTGGCTCCAATGCCTCTGTTCTGTTCCATTGGTCTATATCTCTGTTTTGGTACCAGCACCATGCTGTTTTGATTACTGTAGCCTTGTAGTTTAGTTTGAAGTCCGGTAGTGTGATGCCTCCTGCTGTGTTATTTTTGCTTAAAATTGACTTGGCTATGTGGGCTCTCTTTTGGTTCCATATGAAGTTTAAGGTGGTTTTTTCCAGTTCTATGAAGAAGGTCATTGGTAGCTTGATGGGGATAGTGTTGAGTCTGTAAATTACTTTGGGCAGTATGGCCATTTTCATGATATTAATTCTTCCTAACCATGAACATGGAATGTTTCTCCATCTGCCTGTGTCCTCTCTTATTTCGTTGAGCAGTGGTTTGTAGTTCTCTTTGAAGAGGTCCTTTATGTTCCTTGTTAGTTGTATTCCTAGGTATTTTATTCTCTTTGTAGCAATTGTGAATGGCAGTTCATTCTTGATTTGGCTCTCTTTCAGTCTATTGGTGTATAGAAATGCTTGTGATTTTTGCACATTGATTTTGTATCCTGAGACTTTGCTGAAGTTGTTTATCAGTTTCAGGAGATTTTGGGCCGAGACAATGGGGTCTTCAAGATATATGATCATGTCGTTGGCAAATAGAGACAATTTGACCTCCTCCTTTCCTATTGAAGACTTTTATTTCTTTTTCATGCCTGATTGCTCTGGCTAGAACTTCCAGTACTATATTGAATAGCAGTGGTGAGAGAGGGCATCCTTGTCTGGTGCTAGATTTCAAAGGGAATGTTTCCAGTTTTTGCCCAATCAGTATGATATTGGCTGTTGGTTTGTCATAAATAGCTTTTATTATTTTGAGATACGTTCCATCAATACCGAGTTTATTGAGGGTTTTTAGCATAAAGGGCTGTTGAATTTTGTCAAAGGCCTTCTCTGCATCAATTGAGATAATCATGTGGTTTTTGTTTTTGGTTCTGTTTATGTGGTGAATTACGTTTATAGACTTGCATATGTTGAACCAGCCTTGCATCCCCAGGATGAATCTTACTTGATCATGGTGGATAAGGTTTTTGATGTGCTGTTGCAATTGGTTTGCCAGTATTTTATTGAAGATTTTTGCGTCTATGTTCATCATGGATATTGGCCTGAAGTTTTCTTTCCTTGTTGGGTCTCTGCTGGGTTTTGGTATCAGGATGATGTTGGTCTCATAAAATGATTTGGGAAGGATTCCCTCTTTTTGGGTTATTTGGAATAGTTTCAAAAAGAATGGTAACAGTTCCTCTTTGTGTGTCTGATAGAATTTGGCTGTGAACCCATCTGGACCTGGGCTTTTTTGTGTGTGGTAGGCTCTTAATTGCCGCCTCAACTTCAGATCTTGTTATTGGTCTATTCATAGTTTCGACTTCTTCCTGGTTTAGGCTGGGGAGGACACAAGTGTCCAGGAATTTATCCATTTCTTCCAGGTTTACTAGTTTATGTGCATAGAGTTCTTTATAATATTCTCTGATGATGGTTTTAATTTCTGTGGGATCTGTGGTGATTTCCCCTTTATCGTTCTTTATTGCATCTATTTGGTTAGTCTCTCTTTTCTTTCTTATCACTTTTGTTGATCTTTTCAAAAAACCAGCTCTTTGATTTATTGATATTTTGAAGGGTTTTTTATGTCTCTATCTCCTTCAGTTCTGCTCTGATCTTAGTTATTTCTTGTCTTCTGCTAGGTTTTGAGTTTTTTTGATCTTGCTCCCCTAGCTCTTTCAATTTTGATGGTAGGGTGTCTATTTTGGATCTCTCCACTCTTCTCATGTGGGTACTTATTGCTATGTATTTTCCTCTAGAGACTGCTTTAAATGTGTCCCAGAGATTCTGGCATGTTGTCTCTTCGTTCTCATTGGTTTTGAAGAACTTCTTTATTTCTGCCTTCTTTTCATTGTTTATCCAGTCAACATTCAAGAGCCAGTTGTTCAGTTTCCATGAAGCTGTGTGGTTCTGAGTTAGTTTCTGAATTCTGAGTTCTAACTTGATTGCACTGTGGTCTGAGAGACTGTTTGTTATGATTTCAGTTGTTTTGCATTTGCTGAGGCATGATTTGCTTCCAATTATGTGGTCAGTTTTAGAGTAGGTGTGATGAGGTGCTGAGAAGAATGTATATTCTGTGGATTTGGGGTGGAGAGTTCTGTAAATGTCCATCAGGTTTGCTTGTTCCAGGTCTGAGTTCAAGCCCTGGATATCCTTGTTGATTTTCTGTCTGGTTGGTCTGTCTAATATTGACAGTGGAGTGTTAAAGTCTCCCACTATTATTGTGTGGGAGTCTAAGTCTCTTTGTAAGTCATTAAGAACTTGCCTTATATATCTGGGTGCTCCTGTATTGAGTCCGTATATATTTAGGATTGTTAGCTCTTCTTGGTGTATCAAACCTTTTACCATCATGTAATGTCCTTCTTTGTCTCTTTGGATCTTTGTTGCTTTAAAGTCTATTTTATCAGAGATGAGAATTGCAACTCTTGCTTTTTTTGCTCTCCATTTGCTTGGTAAATCTTCCTCCATCCCTTTATTTTGAGCCTTTGTGTATCCTTGCATGTGAGATGGGTTTCCTGGATACAGCACACCAATGGGTTTTGGCTTTTTATCCAATTTTCCAGTCTGTGTCTTTTGATTGGTGCATTTAGCCCATTTATATTTAGGGTTAGTAGTGTTATGTGTGAATTTGATACTGCCATTTTGATGCTAGCTGGCTGTTTTGCCTGTTATTTGATGCAGATTCTTCATTTTGTTGATACTCTTTTGCCTGTGGTATGTTTTTGAAATGGCTGGTACTGGTTGTTCCTTTCTATGTGTAGTGCCTCTTTCAGGAGCCCTTGTAGAGCAGGCCTGGTGGTGACAAAATCTCTGAGTACTTGCCTGTTTGCAAAGGATTTTATTTTTCCTTCACTTCTGAAGCTCAGTTTGGCTGGATATGAAATTCTGGGTTGAAAGTTCTTTTCTTTAAGGATGTTGAATATTGGTCCCCACTGTCTTCTGGCTTGTAGGGTTTCTGCTGAGAGATCTGCTGTAAGTCTGATGGGCTTCCCTTTGTGGGTGACCGGCCCTTTCTCTCTGGCTGCCCTTAGCATTTTCTCCTTCATTTCAACGCTGGTAAATCTGACAACTATGTGCCTTCGGGTTACTCTTCTTGTGGAATATCTTTGTGGTGTTCTTTGTATTTCCTGGACTTGGATATTGGCCTGCCTTGCTAGGTTGGGGAAATTTTCTAGCTTGGATTCATTCTCTTCGTCACATTCAGGTACACCTATCAAACATAGATTAGGTCTCTTCACATAATCCCACATTTTTGGAGACTTTGTTCATTCCTTTTTGCACTTTTTTCTCTGATCTTGCCTTCTCATTTTATTTCATTGAGTTGATCTTTGAACTCTGATATTTTTTCTTCTGCTTGGTCAATTCGGCTGTTGAAACTTGTGCATGCTTCACGAAGTTCTCATGTTGCGTTTTTCTGCTCCATCAATTCACTCATATTCCTCTCTAAGTTGTCCATTCTTGCTATCATTTCCTCAAATCTTTTTTCAAGGTTCTTAGTTTCTTTGCATTGAGTTAGATCATGTTCTTTTAGCTCACAGAAGTTTCTCATTACCCACCTTCTGAAGTCTGATTCTGTCATTTCATCACACTCATTCTCCATCCAGCTTTGTTCCCTGGCTGGTGAAAAGTTGTGGTCCCTTGTAGGAGGCGAGGTGTTCTGGTTTCAGGTGTTTTCCTCCTTTTTGCGCTGGTTTCTCCCCATCTTTGTGGATTTATCCACCTGTCGTCTGAGTAGTTGCTGATTTTCCAATTGGGTCTCTGACTGGACATCCAGGTTGTTGATGATGAAGTATTTCTGTTTCTTAGTTTTCCTTCTAACAGTCTAGCCCTCTGCTGTAGGACTATTGAGGTCCACTCCAGGCCCTGCTTGCCTGGAGAACACCTATAGCAGCTGCAGAACAGTGAGGGTTGCTACCAGTTTCTTCTTCTGCTATCTTTGTCCCAGAATGATGCCCGCCAAATATCAGTCTTATCAGTCCTTTGTGAGGTGACTCTTTGGATATACAGGGGTCAGGGAGCTGCTTGAGGAGACAGTCTGTACTTTATAGGAGCTCAAGTGCTGAGCTGTGAGCTCCGTTGTTCATTCAGGGTTGCTAGGCAGGTACGTTTAAATCTGCTGCAGGCGAACTCATAAACCCCCTTTTTTCCTCAGGTGCTCTGTCCTGGGGATTTAGGGCTTTATTTATGAGTATCTGTTGCACTGTCCTGCCCAGCAAGGAGGCAGTCTATTCACTGCCTGCCTGTAGAGGCTATGCTGAGCTGCTCTAAGCTCCACCCTGCTGTCGTGGGCTCTGCCCTGCTGCCGTGTATAATTCTCTGTAGTCCTGTTTATATGGGTGTGTTTAGAACTGCTGAGGCGATGGTGGCCTGCCTCTGTAATGGCGGACTCTCCTATGGCAGGTTGCCTCAGCAATGGCGGGCTGCCTTGGCAATGGCAGGCTGCGTCAGCAATGGTAGAGTACCTCCATAGAGGTGGAGTGCCTTTGTAATGGCAGATGCTCCTCCCCCACTGTGCTGCACCATCCTGGGTTCAGCTGTGCTTGCCATGAAACTCTCAGCCCCGAGCATTTCCAATTGCTGTTTTGTTTGTTTTTGTGGGGGTGGGACCTGCCGAGCCTGATCACCTGGCTCCCTGCCTCAGAGCCCTTTTTTTTTTTTTAAGTTGAATGGCTGACTCTCTCCCAGGTGTTCCAGTTGTCTGCTGAATGGGTGCTGGGATCTTTGTGATTTCCCATGCAGCGACCCACTGTGCCGGCTGAAACAACGTCACTTCTTCGAATCTCCTGGCCTGGCTTTCTGTTTAAGTCCCATTTAATCAGATGAATGTGCTAATCCGCCTTCCCAAATCTCCAGTTGCCAGTTTAACAGGGCAACCAGATCAGCATATTTTGTGTGAAGTGCCACTGCACTGCGGCCCCTGTCCAAACAGCTACGCCAGCTGAAACAGCCGCCCTGGTGGCCCATGGGGCTCCTACACCTGGGAATCTCCTGGTCTGTGGGCAATAAAGATCCGTCTGGAAATGCGGCATCCACTCACCCTCTGCGCTTTCACTGGGAGCTACAATTCTGAGTTGCTCCTACAGTGCCATCTTCTCTGATCTCCCCCTATAAACTTCCCTCTTCACATTGGCTTAGCTGTGTCCCAAAAACTGTGGCATGTATCTTTGTTCTCACTAGTTTCAAAGAACTTCTTGATTTCTTCCCTAAATTCTTTATTCACCCCAAAGTCATTCAGAAGCAGGTTATTCAATTTCCATGTGATTGTATGGTTTTGAGTGATTTTCTTAGTCTTGATTTTTAATTAGATTGTGCTGTGGTCTAGAGATCATTTTTTATGATTTCAGTTCTTTTGTATACGCTGAAAAGTGTTTTACTTTTGATTATGAGATCAATTTTAGAGTAAGTGCCATGTGGTGATGAGAATAATGTATATTCTGTTGTTTTGGAGTGAAGAGATCTGTAGATGTCTATGGGGTTCCTTTGATCCAGTGCTGAGTTCAGGTCATGAATATCTTTGTTAATTTTCTGTCTTGATGATCTAATATTGGCAGTAGGGTGTTAAAGTCTTTTACTATTACTGTGAGAGAGTCTAAATCTCTTTGAAGGTCTCTAAGAATTTGCTTTATGAATCTGGGTGCTGTTGTGTTAGGTGCATATATATTTAGGATAGTTGAGCCCTTTATCATTATGTAATACCCTTCATTTTTAAAAAAATTTTCTGATTTAAAGTCTGTTTTGCCTGAAACTAGGATTGCAACCTCTGTTTTTTTCTGTTTCATATTTGTTTGGTAGATTTTTGTCCATCTCTTTATTTGAGCCTACGTATGTCATTGTATGTAAGATAGGTCTCTTTAAGACAAGCAAACTAATGGGTCTTGGTTCTTTATCCAGCTTGCTACTCTGTGTCTTTTAATTGGGGCATTTAGCCCACTTACATTCACGGATTCGATCCTGTCATTATGATGTTAGCTGGTTATTTTGCAGACTTGTTTATGCGGTTGCTTTATAGTGTCACTGGTCTGTGTGCTTCAGTATGTTTTTGTAGGAGCTGGTAATGGTCTTTCCTTTCCATATTTACTGCTTCCTTCAGGAGCTTTTATAAGGAACTCTTTTAAGCATTTGCTTGTCTGAAAACGATAGTATTTATCATTCAGTTATTAAGCTTAATTTGCTGGATATAAAATTCTGGGTTGGAACTTCTTTTAAGAATGTTGAACACTGGCCCCAAATCTCTTCTCACTTGTAGGGTTTCAGCTGAGAGGTCTGCTGTTAGTCAATGGACTTCCCTTTGTACGTTACCTGACCTGTCTCTCTATCTGCCTTTAACATTTTTTCTCTCATTTCAACCTTAGAGGATCTGATGGCTATGTCTCTTGGGGATGATCTCCTTGTAAAGTATTTTACTAGGGTTATCTGCATTTCCTGAATCTGAATGTTGGCCTGTCTAGCTAATTGGGTTCATCTATGAAGTTCTCACAGATAATATCCTGAGATATGTTTTCCAAGTTGGTTCCATTATCCCCCTCTTTTTCAGGGACACCAATAAGTCATAGATTTTGTCTCTTTACATAATCCCATATTTCTCAGAGGTTTTGTTCATTCCTTTTATTCTTTTTTCTCTATTTCTGTCTGACTGTCTTATTTCAGAAAGCTAGTCTTCAAGCTCTGAGATTCTTTCCTCCACTTGGTCTATTCTGTTATTAATCCCTGTGATTATATTATAAAATTCTTGTAGTGTGTTTTTCAGCTCTCTCAGTTCAGTTACATGCTGGCTATTTTGTCTTCAAGTTCCAGTATTGTTTTATAATGATTTTTAGCTTCCTTGGACTAGGTTTCAACATACTGCTACAGCTCAAGGATCTTCATTTCTGTCCATATTCTGAACTCTGTTTCTGTCACTTCATCCATCTCAGAACTCTGTTTCTGTCACTTCATCCATCTCAGCATGGTTCAGAACGCTTGCTGGAGAGGCAAGGTGGTCATCTATTGGAAAGAAGGCATTCTAGCTTTTTGAGTTGTCAGGGTTCTTGTGCTAATTCTTTCTCATCTTTGTGGGCTTATCTTCCTTTAATCCTTGAGGTTGCTAACGTTTTACATAATTTTTTTTCTTTTATCCTATTTTTTTGATGACCTTGAGGATTTGCTTCTAGTATAAGGTGGATTCAGCCAACTGGCTTTCATTTCTGAAAGATTTTAGGGGGCCAATGCTTGGCTCCCAGCACCTGACTGGATGTTCTAACTCTGGGGAACTTGTATTGGGCCCCAACTTTGTTCAATGGCTCCTCGATGTTAGGAATTCACTGCACTGGGGGGCCAAGGTGCTTTTGGACTGCTGGCCATTACACTCTGATGGCTGATGTGAGCCAAAGCATTTCGTAGCACAATGACAGCAGGATCCACCCTCATTTGCACATACCAGCAGCATCAGTAGTGGCAGCTATGGTAGAGTGCTAGCAGGTACCTGGGGGCCTGCTTCCCTGTAAGCATTCACCACAGTGGTGGAGGCAATGCAGCTATGGGTGGGTGGGAGGCCCCTATTGGTGACTGTGTGTGCAGTCGTGCTGGAGGTGGTGTTGGCTTGGGGGCAGGGCACTGGCAGGTGCAGGTCTGGGTGCTTTCTCTGTGCCCCAAAAGCAGTAGTGGTTGCTCAGGGCAGGGCAGGATCCACTGTTCTCTGCACAGTGTTAGTGCAGGATTGGATGCTGGCTGGCTCTGTGCCCACCAAGGGTCTGTCTGCAGGGAAGTGCCCATTCTGCTCACTCTCATCTAATTGTTCTCCAGGCATAAAAGACTGTTTCCATTTCCTGCTCCAGGACATTTACATATGCTGCTCCTACTACCTGAATTTTTTTGGTCTCATAACTCTTCCCATCACATAATTAATTTCTTCTTAGCAGTAAGGTTTCAGCATAAACATGCCCCAGCACAGAGGGCTTCCCTGACCATTTTATGCATCTTCTTGACACAATTTTTAATTATAAATAATTTAATTGTTTACTTGTTTATTGTTTGTCTCCTTAGATGTAAGAACCTTGAAGGCAGGATATGAGTTCAGTTCACTGGAGTTAAACTCCTTACCCACATCAAGGGAATTAAAAGGATCTGGAGCCAGAGACTTATGGGAAGAACTTCTGAAGATTTCATTGAAAAAGATGTGCTGTGAGTCTCCCTCTCATTCTACACCATCAAGGAGAAGGGATGAGGGCTTCAGTGTGCTAACCCCAAATCAAGAGGAAGAAATTTTGAAGACACCACTTGAAGCGTTCAATATATGTCACCTACAGTTGGTTGGTATTTAATTCACACCTGAGAAATTTAAGGGCTGAGAGAACAGCTGCAGCAGCCCATGTAAGCAGAGTAGGTGTTGCAGCACTGGGTCCCTGAACTTCAAGAGTTTGTTTAGCAAACTTTGCATGAGGGTTTCCTGTGAACCAGATGTGGGCACATGCATGAGTGCCAGCATGTGGTTGTCTTAGGAATTTGCCAGGATGGCCACTGAGGGGTTAGCACATGTAAACAGGGAGAAGCTGGGGGTATGTCTAGCAGAACCAGAGCTGAGGATAGAGCAATATTACCAAGACAAAGTGTTGTGAATAGCACATTTCAAGGGAATTGGAGGCAAGAAATCCCAAGGAATTTGGGAAGGCAAAGGCAATTTCTCAGAAAATCCATCAAAGTGCTTACAACAGCCTGCTTAAGACACTTGCCAAACAGAGAGCATCAATACCTGCCCTCAACAATAAAGTCAACTAAGAACTCTCCCACCTCCCTTTCCTCTCCTCTTGCCCAAGTCTCCCCTTCTGAATAGGAGTGGAAAAGATGGAAGAGGTCCAGCAACTGCCCTGCCCTACCTGCAGCCTCTTCCATCAGCAGCAGGGCCCAGTTAGGAAAGAGAAGAGAAAATCACAAGCATCCTGGAGACATATCAGTTGGCAAAATTATGTTCCAAGCAAAATCAAAGAAATTTTTTAAATGAACCAAATAATAAGTAAATATGTGAACATTCTAGTTGTAGGACAATAGGATAAAAGTGGTCATTCATGGTTCTTAATATATTCCTCTAAATTATTTTTAACAAATGCAAGTACATTTTTAAAAATGCAAATAAATCCCACTCCTTTCCCACTCTAACCCTACCACTAATTGCAAATTATTTATACTCTTCAGACTTGAAGGTTAGAAAGAGATGCCAACGTTCTCCCTTCCCCAGTTGTTTCCAGGTTGGAAAGCTCCCCCTGTGCTCTATGCGGCTGGCCAGCAGTGGGAAAGAACTTACCCTTGGGCCTGTATTCCCAGCAATTTGGGAGGCCAGTGGATCATTTAGGTCAGGAGTTCGAGATCAGCTTGGCCAACATGGTGAAACCCTGTCTCTACTAAAAATATAAAAATTAGCCAGGCGTGGTGGCAGGCGGCTGTAATCCCAGCTACTTGGAATGCTGAGGCAGGAGAATTGCTTGAACCTGGGAGGGGGAGGTTGCAGTGAGCCAATGTTGCACCACTGCACTCCAGCCTGGGCAACAGAGCATGACTCTACTAACAACAACAAAAAAGCCCCCTCCCCTTGCCCACAGGATATAGCTCCCCTATTGTAGCCTCTTTGGCAGGATAAATATATCCCAATACAACATGATACCCCAATCATTCTTCCACACAGCATGACACAGAGTGCCAGGGCCCATATTTCCTTACCAAGGTGAAAATATGGGGAAGCAGGCATACCACTTTGTCTTTGCAAGACTAATCCCTGGATTTAGTTCTACAATGCTTTACTGAAGCTCCCATGCTCCCCTGGGGAAATGCTACTATGTTGCCTCCAGCAGCCTTCTCATGCCTTCCTAGAGTAGACCAGTGAGTCTTTCTTCTCAAAGGCCACATGTACAGTCTCTCATCTGCCCTGCTCTGCATTGCCTCAAGGAAACTGGAGGACATATTTGGTCACTGTTTAATGTATCATAAAAGTGACCTCGATAAAATCCAAACTTGAGCCAAACTATGCTCTCCCTGCATTTCTACTCTGTATCTTGAAGCTAATCAGCAAAGATCAATTTACCCTTTTTCCTAACAATATCCTAAATCTGAAGATGGCTGCCATAATCTTGAAATTTTCTTTTGTACAAGACCAGCATGTCAGATTCCATCAGCTCTGTCTTACCTAAGAGCTGATGCAAACCGTTCCATAAAGAATTACCTTAAATTGTCTCAAAAACAATAAGCACAGACTTAATACAAATTTAGAGGTTTTAAAAAAGAAACTGATTTTACATTTTGGCAAATGTTATTTAATATAAACATATCTAAAATGTGAAAACAGAACTTGCACCATGTTCTTAATCAATGGGTTGATCAGAGTAGATGAACAAGAACTGGATTAAGTTGCAGCAACCCAAGGTCAGAAATTAGAAGGCTTGACCTCTTGCCCCAACTCTTGACAACTTTAAACCAGTGACTTAAGGTGCCAGGATTTCCTTTCCTCAAAGCCCGAAGTGTCTGGTGCTCTTGAGTCCTGTGGGCAACATGCCTACACCCACGAAAACAGGACCATTGCTGCTTAAATATGTTAACCTGAGGTTGACTAATATTTAGAAAAAGCAAATTCTTCACCATCATCACAGTACATTCCAAAGCCAAATAAAGTTCTCTCTCCTCTCCACCCATCCAGAGGTACTGACACATTCCACATGCAGGAGCAAGTGAGGCCACCACTGACCTTCCAGTCAAACATCTCCGCAGAGAATATGACGCTCCTCCCCCGCAGGTCCGGGAGCAGTCACTCCAGTCACCCCAAGCATCCCAGTTGCCATCTTTGTCTTCATCTGAGCGAGCATTTCTTGAGGTCTAGATGTTAAAAAAAAAAAAAAAAAAAAAAAAAAAAAAAAAAAAAAAACAATAAATGATAGACAAATGTGGTAGAAATATCCCAAAGCTTCCAGGGTTATCTTTGTTTTGTTTTGTTTTGTTTTGAGATGGAGTTTCCCTCTTATTGCCCAGGGGTGCAATGGCGTGACCTTGGCTCACTACAACCTCCACCTCCCAGGTTCAAGCAATTCTGCATCAGCTTCCTGAGTAGCTGGGATTACAGGCACCCACCACCACACCTGCCTAATTTTTGTATTTTTAGTAAAGATGGGGTTTTGCCATGTTGGCCAGGCTGGTGTTGAACTCCTGACCTCAGGTGATCTACTCAACACATCCCAAATCCAGTCATTTTCTAAGCTCTTCACAAAGACCAATGATACCCCAAAATTATTGGCTATGGAATAACTGCATTTTAAAAAAATGACAGGTTTAGATGAAAATCAGTTGCCACATGCATACCTTTCTACCTTAAGAAGGTTCTGTTGAGATGGCTTTTAAGCTCAGTTTTATATCTGAAATTTTATCATTCCTATATTTAAATAAATTGACTAAATATTAATTATATTATTCTGTTTTCTAACTTGCATAGCAAGGACCCAGCTTGAGCCTAACTGTCTCTACTAAAAATACAAAAATTAGCCAGGCATGATGGCGTGTGTCTGTAATCCCAGCTACTCAGGAGGCTAAGGCAGGAGAATCACTTGAACCTGGGAGGTGGAGGTTGTAGCTGAGACTGTGCCACTGCTCTCCAGCCTGGACAATAGAGCAAGACTCTGTCTCAAAAAACAAAAGAAGAAAGAAGAAGGAAGAAAAAGAAGAAGAAGAACATGAGGAAAAGAGAAGAAGAAGGAGGAGGAAGAAGAAGGAGGAAGAAGGAGGAAGGAGAAGGAGGAGGAAGAGGAAGAAGGAGGAAGGAAGAAGGAGGAGGAGAAGAAGAAGAAGGAGGAGGGGGAGGAGAAGGAGAA
Organism: Callithrix jacchus; assembly: GCF_049354715.1. NCBI lineage: Eukaryota > Metazoa > Chordata > Mammalia > Primates > Cebidae > Callithrix > Callithrix jacchus. The sequence goes on along the minus strand of NC_133507.1, from coordinate 25,008,474 downwards.
GAAGGAGAAGAAGAAGGAGAAGAAGGAGGAAGAAAGAAGAAAGAAGAACGTGCTCATCAGTGAAATTCTGACTTGCTTGCATGTCAGGCAGACTGGTGGTAACTGCCAAGAAACCTTGCATAAGGATTTGTGGAACCTCCTGAGAGAGTCTCCATTCTTAGAAAACAAAGTCATATGAATAAGTTTGGCCAAGTTCTAAAGCTTTCAAATTCAAGAAAATAGGGAAGAGTCAATTGTGAGTACAGTTTGGTTTAATTGGTCTCCTGGATTTTCCACCATTGACTTAATTAAGAATACTATTAAAAAGATGGGGCACTACAAGTAAAAAGTACACAGATAGATGTAGGCATAGATGTGAAAAGAAATGAAGCTCATTAAAGTTACAAAACTTTACTAAGGGGCCTAAAGTAGACTTGAATAAATGAAAAAACAACCATATCCTGAATGAGTAGACTCAATACTGTAAAATGCTACTTCTCTCCAAGTTTATCTATAAATTCATAGCAAGTGCCATCAAAATCCCCAAAGAAAAATTTTTTGAAACAACAGGTAATTCTAAAGTTCATTTAGTATCATAAATATCTATAAGAGCCAAGGGAGGCCAGGCACAGTGACTCATGTCTATAATCCTAGCACTTTGGGAGGCCAAGGTAGATAGATTTCCTGAGCTCAGGAGTTCAAGATCAGCCTGGGCAACATGGCAAAACCCCTCTACTAAAATACAGAAAAACTAGCTGGGCATGGTAGCACATGCCTGTGGTCCTAGGTACTTGGAAGGCTGTGGTAGGAGTATTGCTTGAACCTGGGAGGCAGAGGTGGCAGTGAGCTGAGATCCTGCCACTGCACTCCAGGCTGGGTGACAGGGCAAGACTCTGTCACAGACAAACAAACAAACAAAACAAAAAAGCCAAGAGAAAAAAACTAAAATACCGTGAAGGAAGATAGAATTACTAAATGATCCAGCAATCCAACTTCTTGGTATTTATCCAAAATAATTGAAATCAGGGTTTCAAAGAGATATTTGCATACTCATTGTCTGCAATAACCAAGACATGGAAGCAACCCAAATGTCCATCAACAAATGAATGGGTAAACAACATGTGGTATACATAAAATGGAATATTATGGAGCCATTAAAAAGAAAGAAAGCCTATCACATGCTACAATATGGATGAATCTTGAGGCTACTGGGCTGTGTGAAACAAGCCAGTCACAAAAGACAAACACTGCATGGTTTCATTTATATGACATATCTAACATAGTCCAATTCCTTGAAGCAGAAAGTAGAGTGGTTGCCAGGGACGGGGGTGATGAGAAAATGAAGAGTTATTGTTCAATGGGCATAAAGTTTCAGCCATGTAAAATTATAAAGTTCTAGAGATTCATTTTTCAACACTGTACTTACAATTAACAATACTGTACTATATGCTTCAAAATTTATTAAAAGGGTAGATCTCATGTTATGCATTTTTTAAATGCAATTAAAAGAACTGTAAAAGAAGTAAAATGAGAGGGAAATTGTCTCAGTTAACAGAGAATTCTCATGGCAATGAACAATCGGATCTATTAGATAAAAAAAAAAGAGTCCAGAAACAGTATAAGGACGTGGTATAGTATCACAAATCAATGTGACAACTGTTTTGTGGGTTTTGTTTTTTGGTTTTTGGTTTTTTTTTTTTTTTTTGAGATGGAGTCTCACTCTGTCACCCAGGCTGACAGTACAGTGGTGTGATCTCAGCTCACTGCAACCTCTACCTCCCAGGTTCAAGCAATTCTCCTGCCTCAGCCTCCCAAGTAGCTGCAACTACAGGTGTGTGCCACCATGCTTGGCTAATTTTTTTATATTTTTAATAGAGACAGGCTTTCACCATGTTAGCCAGGATGTTCTCAATCTCCTGACCTTGTGATCTACCTGCCTTGGTGTCCCAAAGTGCTGGGATTACAGGCATGAGCTACTACGCCTGGCATGTTTTGTGCTTTTAAAAATTACAGATAACCTCTTCATAGAATATGCCAAAATAAATTCCAGATCTATTAGAAATTTTTGTTAAAATACTGAAACCATAAAATATTAGCAATATTACAGATTAATCATCACATTAGTCTTGGTATATATCTATACCCATAGTTGTATAGGAAAGACTATCCTAGATATATCAACAAAAGTAGAAACTATAAAGGAAAAGACTGATAGGTTTAATACATTAAAACAAAAACACATATATCATTGTCTATCCCTTTTCTACAGCTAAAGCTATAAGCATAAGAATATATATGCAAAATGTACTACTAAAAGCCCACATATATGGGCTGGAGGTATACAATGATGTTAGAAACAGACAGGAAATGAATGTCAACTGAATGTTTTGTTTTCCCTAGTCCGCCCCCCCCAGAATATGATAAATTGTTAAATGCCAGTTTTATTACTATTTGAACTTTCAAATAGTAATGGTTTTTGAAATTTTTATTTTAAAAATATTGGGGTGGGGAAAAAGATAATCATTAGATAATCATATTAAATCTATATCATTTTTCATACATGTAAACTTTGTACACATATAGGGAGAGGAATCAGAGGTTAATTAAAACGTGACAGTCATTACGTCTACATGTGAGGGATCTGGGTGACTTTAACATATTTTGTTGTTGTTTCTCGGCATTTTGTAGTGTTTTCTTAATAAAACATATCAAAGTTTAATTAAAAACAAGGAAGCAAATGAACAAAAACCACATATTCTTGGTGTGTAGAAAAGTTCAAGTCAGACAGAATTTAATAGGTAAGTTCTAAGCTGAAGAACAGTGAAGTTTATGAAAGAAACTGTGACATATTAATAAACTGCAGCATGTGACTTAACTAGATATTGCACAGGTTTCCTTAAGCCCTTAGGCAAGTTACCTCATGTAACCAAAAAAAAAATTAAATTAAATTAAAAGAGGGATCTGTGGAAAGGAACTTCAAAAGTGAAATGAAGAAATAATGACTGGAAGCAAAGAGGGAGTTTTCCAATAATTTTCACTCAAGTCTCACCGATCAGCGGGTTTTATGGCTTCTTGCCAAGCTACCTATTTATAGCACAGTAAGCAGTCCTTCTAGAGGCAATATTTCAGTAACAGTCAAGTGAAAGGAAAGGATAAATATCTGGTGACGGATCAAATCTGTCATCAGGAATAGGGGCTAATTAAACCCATACTATTTACTGTTCTAATTAGACCACTGTTCAGTTCAATTTTCTATACTAAACGTCACCAAACATAACTCTGTCCTGTCTATGACATAATAAAAAAATAAAGTTTTAATTCACAAAAAATACAATAAGCAGTTTAGTACTTTCATCTGGACTTTTAGGTTGAGTAAGTCCAAATCATTTAGGTAAATGTTTAAAATATACACAGCTGAAATTGATTTTTCATTTTGTCACTCGATATACTGAAAGGTTGAATGTGAAAAGTTGAAAAACATCATCATATATATTTTTAAATGAAAGTTGAGAGTTTTTGTAATACTGTTTTAATTTGTTTTTATTCCCACTATCCCATCTGTTCAGTTCATAGTTAGAATCAGGTTTCTTTCCATAATTTCTCTATCTTAACTTACAAAAAAAAAAGAATCTTGATTCTAAAATAACTAAAATAGGCATGTTATAAGTGCAAGCATTTGATTTCTCTGATGGGATAGGTAAGACATTTTCCCTGGAAGAAAGCAGAGTGCAAATGGCACCTCAAGAGCGGTCCTTGAGTTTTTCTCCTCTCCTCAGCCAGAAAGATGTTTGGATTTTGCTTTGAAACTCCAATGTCGTCTCCAGCAGCCAGGCCTTCTGCCTTTTTAATATCATTTCTCTGGAGAAATAGCAGTAATATCCCAGCTTTCCACCCAGTTCTGCTCTCTTCCCTTTGATCCTAGCAGCATGATGATAACACAGATATTCAGAAATAACTCCACTGAAGCAGAATGAAGTGCCACCAGGACCATTGCTGAAAATTTAAGTTGGGTCTTCTTCCTTGCAGTGAAACAGAACCTGCTTCCCTGGAGCTTCCATTACTCTAGAGCAGTGGACAGAGTCTTGATTCTCTTCTACAGAAGAGTCCTTCTCAAGCTTCTGAAAGCCTCCTAGTTCCTTCTATTTTCCCAGATCCTTTGCAACTAACTACATTCTTTCTCAGCACACATCGAAATTTGTACATTTTTAAGCTTAAAATGTAATGTCCAGAATACAACACTGAATCTAGAAAGATAGACTATACATTGCACCTATGATACAGGTTTCTTTAGACAAAAACTGTTTCCTTCTTCTCTCCCTCCCTCCATTCCTTCCTTTTTCAGTCAGCCCATTTACTGGAATCTGCTCTGGAGACAGCATTGCATAATGGTTAAACTTTGACTCTGTTTGATTCTGAGTTTCTTAAACTTTCTAAAACTCTAAATGAAATGGAGATGATAATCTTTACCCAAGCAGGATTTAAATAAAATAACACATAAAGTACAGGCAGTATCTCATCAAATGCAGTTGGTGAATATCTCAATAAGGGTAAGCAATTGTCATTTCTCCCCAGGCTATCCCAATGCCAAATGTGGGTGAAGGGGAGAAAGGAAGCAAAACACACTGCCATGTGTGTACCTATGCAACTGTCTTGCATGTTCTGCACATGTACCCCAAAACCTAAAATGCAATATAAAATTTTTTAAAAAGGGTAAGCAATTGTTTTTCTTTTTCAAAATAATGTCCTTTTCAAAACAATTTAAATACTGAATTTCCTCTTGTTGGTTTTGGCCCAGAATAGTAGCCTGTTGAGACCTGTTTGAACCCTGATCCTGTCACCCTATCTATCAGCCACTATGCTCAGATCTGCAGCTTCCATGTCTTCACCCAAGTCCCTGATAAACATGCTGGACATAGCTCCCTAATCTTACAGCATTCCATTAATGTATATTTCTGCTTTTTAAACTAGTAAGCCAACCATAATGCAAAGTAAGCAGCCAACTAATCAGACTTGGAATCTGTGAACACAGTTTAATGTTACAATAAAAATATGAAATAATACCAAATACCATCATCAAATGTCAGGTGGCAGACAGGTTTGTGGGGAGGGAAGAAAGCAGCCATCAGAAGGAACCGGATCTGCCAGGATGGAACCTGTATTCTTGGGCTGCATGGTGATGATGAGCCGCCCGAGTAAAGAGATTTGCAGCAGCCCTGCATTGGTCAGCCCCAGCTCTGAAGGTTAATGACAATAAAATACAGCTGACTGATATCAACTTGATCTTTGGCCTGATTGTAACCCAGGTGAATGTCTGTGTTTGTTAGTTGAGTATCACTGCTCTCGATTCCCCCTGTTCAAACATCTCTCTAGGTTGTCTCAAGTAATCATTTAAATTCCATATTGTTATAATCTTATATTTAAATTCCAAGTTGTTAAGTGGACCCAATCCAAGTGTGCTTCAGTGAATACCATGTCACTCTGTGACCCTGTCTGGGGCCAGAATCTGAGGCAGAGCATGGAAGAAGACCTGAAGAACTCTGTCCTACATAAAGTAGCCACTGCTAATCATTATTAATTCACAGTGTGAGTACTGACTACCAGTATTTTTCCTACCTTCTCTCTAACCTTATGAACAAGCCCTTTAAGATACATATCACCTTCCCCATTTTGCAGGTACACAACTGTGGCTTTGAGAACCATGTGTGTCCAAGGCTTATCTATAATTTCTTTTTTCTTCTTTTTTTCTTTTTTTTTTTTTTTTTTGAGACAGAGTCTCTGTCACCCAGGCTGGAGTGCAGTGGCATGATCTTGGTTCACTGCAACCTCCACCTCCCAGGTTCAAGCAATTATCCCACCACAGCCTTGCAAGTAGCTGGGATTACAGGCATGCATCACCATGCACGGCCACTTTTTGTATTTTTAGTAAAGATAGGGTTTCATCATCTTGGCCATGCTGGTCTTGAACTCCTGACCTCAGGTGATCCACCTGCCTAGGCCTCCCAAAGTGCTATAATTACAGGCATGAACCACTACACCCAGCCCTCATCTATAATTTCTAATGTCATACAATGAACATGTATAATTTTACAATAAAACATTCAATAAAAGTTATTTTCTTCTTAAAAAAAGAAGGGCCCAGGCAGAAGTCCTTTCTGTCTTACCCCAGACAAAGCCTTCATTTTCCTATGGACATCTGTGTGTTTTCCCCACTGATGCTCCACTTCCTTTCATGAGCAGGAATCCAGTCAAATACAGCAGCCCAGCTATCATCACTCACAGTTAGCATTTCGCATCTTGGATCAAATACATCTGCTGCTGTGATCTGCTTGACCACAACATTCCTTCAATATCTCCATGAAGTCTTGTACTTCCCCCCCTTATATTGCAAGCAGAGCTACACTTCTGCTTTTCAAATGTATTTCATTTTATCTAGGTTTTTTCTTGAGGAATTCACATTCCTGACTGATGTTCATGAACTCACATGCATTCGTGCATTCTCTCACATAAACTATTCCAAGAGCTTGCTAAGTTCAAGGCTCTGTCCTTGGTGCCCTGGGAATACCAGTGTGGATCTGGCCCTCAAGTAGCTCCCAAATCAATGAGCATCAGGTGACCGGGACAAGAGCTGTGGTGAGGCAATGGCAATCCTTGGTTGTCAAGAGCAACAGACACAAGGGGCCTAGAGCAAGGAGACCCTGAAACAGAAGCAATTTTTACCTTGGTTAAGAAAGCTGGGATAGACTTTCCACTAAACATAGCAACCCTGTTGGAAGCACAGGCAGCACCTCACATATCCCCATCACCTTCTTCTGTATGATAGGTTACATGTGAGTCCTTATTTTGAGCTTATCTCTATTTTCCAATTGTGATGGAATTACAAACACTTTTTACTTTCTTCTATGTTCATCTATAATTTCCAATGTTATATAACAAACACATATAGTTTGCACAATAAAACACCCAATAAAAGTTGTTTTTTTTTTTTAAGGGAAGAGAAAAACACTAAAGGTAATGCTAAGAAAACACTTCCAAGAAGCAATATGCACTTTGTGTTGTTTGGTTCAAACTATCAGGCTTACAGATCTCTTAGAAAATCATATTTTCCTAAGTAAAGCTCTAGCTAGGGAATATTTTGGATGAAAAATTTCAAAAAAGATATTGTTTACTCATTATATAATAGGGCTGGTAAAAGCCAAAAATATTGTAGGAATAAGTATGTTCACCGTCTCATAAAGACTCAAGTACTGCTTGCCTTTCCTGGATCCCCAGGCATAAATCAAATCATAAAATATTTTCCTGACAAGTTCTTAAATCTGTGACTTATAATGAATAGTACAGTTCTACTAGTCTTGCTAAAACATTAGTAATTAAACACAGGTTTCACATATAAGATCACTTATTGGAAATGCTATATTAACAGCTCCATATTAAAAACAACCCAAAATAAAATGAGTTCCACTGGGATATTACTTCCCAGACATCAAATAAATGTTCATTCCAATGTTACCACAAAGGTTATTTAAGGAGATCTCAAATGACCCAGATTTAGTTAACAGTAAATAAATTCTTTCAGGTTAATACTACCTTAAGGTCTTTAACAAATGAAATTTTAAAATATGAATTGGGTAAATGGCATAAAAACGTCACTCAAACTGTCACACAGACACAACAATTCAGTTTGACCAGGACATATTAAACACCCATATATCTAAAGCTGTGTGCTAGGTACTATTGAGAAATTCTCCGTATCCCTGTATCTCATGTCTCCCTTCTCTGGTCCATTATACCTTCTACTGCTCCACAACTCATCCTGAGAGTTGATGGCCTCTAGGGTTTGGTTGACACTTTCCTAGTCAATGTGCTCCTAATTATTTTACCCCCTTTAAAGCCCTTCACTAATTCCTCAGGACACACATTCTGCCCCTCTAGGCAGTTTGTGCCCTATCCTACCCTTTCTCCAGCTTCGTCTCTGGTGGCTCCTGCTCACATCATATCCCATATGCTGAGCACACATTTCTCATTATTTCACCAACACTAACACACTTGTCAAGCCTGCTTGAAAAGCATTTTTAAAATACGCTATTTACCAAGGTGGTGGACAGGGTACAGGGAAACCATGAGGGCTGGTGCAGCATCCTGGGGCTGGTACCAGCAGATTCTGTGGATCTGATGATTCTAATGATCTCTGCCTTGGCCCTGCATGCTAGATGGAGCAAGGGCAGGCAGAGGCTGTGTACATAGGGCTGCCTGAGAGGAGCTAAGGTCTCAGTTGAGAATCAGAGCCCACAGCAACCCACAAAGAGAGAGCTGGGGAAATAAACAAACACACTTCTGTTCTCCCTCTCTCCAATCCCCCTGCAGAGCTTGTTATTGGCCAGACCCAACCAGGAGCCAGAGGGCAAGGGAGACCACTAATGCTGTCCATATGGGTCAGCTTTCCAGTGGGTGGAGCACAGGGCAGGGAAGGGTGGAGGGTGAATCTGGAGGGCAAGGAGCAGCTTTCCAGTACAGTAATTTATTGACTCACTGGAATATTTTTAAGCAGAGGAGTGACTTGGGCAGATTGTATTTTGGAAAAATTACTCTGGCAGGAGTGCGGGGAAAGATTGAGGGAGCAAAGCCTCACATCAGAGAGCATAGCTAGAAGGCCACTGACATGTAAGAAACAAGAGTCTAGACTAGATTTACCAGTGTCTGCAGGAGGAAAGCATAGATGCAGAGTTCAAGGGTGCTACAATCAATAGGAGCTGGCAGCTGACCAGATGCAGGAAGAAAGGAGTTGCTAGGGTGACTCCCAGGCTTCTGTATTAAATGATTTGTGGCAAATGTCAGTTTCATTCAGGCTTCCCAAGCATCCTCAAGCCCACCCTTGAGGCAGTATTCTCAGCACCTGTGTGTACAGAATGACAGAAGTGTACCCAATAATGGTTAAGATAAAGGGAACAAGCTGTTGGTCTCTGGGAGGAATCTGACCTGCAAGTTTGATTTATTTAACAATGATTGCATATTCTACAAAATGAGCCCCAAAAAAAGAATTATTTTTTAAGATTTAAATATAAAAATATTTCACATAAAAATGTAGATTTCTGAGGCCTAGAGTGTCTCAGAAAAAAATCTAAATTTCTGATTTTCAGGAAAATAAAAGAGGAAATTAAAATAGAATTTACATCACAGCATGACAATAATTAAAACTAAATGTGACCATCCAGTTTATAAGGGGCATGTGGCCTCTAATGTGCCCAGTCCCCATTCACTGTGAGGATTCATATTATCTGCCTGGCCTCTGTAGACCACACTGGGAGCTTGTTGGTGACAAATGACTATCAGCTTGAAAATAAATCAAGGCTGGGTGCAGTGACTCACACATGTAATCCCAGCACTTCCAGAGGCCGAGGTGGGTGGATCACTTGAACTCAGGTGTTTGAAACCAGCCTGGCCAACGTGGTGAAACCCTGTCTCTACTAAAAATTATTCAAGTGTGGTGGTGCACACCTGTAGTCCCAGTTACTCAGGAGGCTGAGGCACAAGAATCATTTGAACCTGGGAGACAGAGCTGAGATTGCATCACTGCACTTTAGCCTGGATGACAGAGTGAGACTCCATTAAAAAAAAAAAGTAAATCAAAAGACATGTATATTTATAACTGATATAAGATTCTTCACAGTATTGCTATGGAATGCCATTATTTTCCAGAAGTAAGAAACATACATACAACATGTAGCTTAAAAATAAAACAAAGACCACTTGGTTGTTTCATATTGACTTTATTTTTGTTAAAAATAAACTCTTACAGATACTTTACACAAGAGAAGATTTAATAGGATATTGTCTATGCTCTTGGATTAGTCATCATGAAGCATGTATAACACAACATCAGGTAAGATTGAAAAGAGGTAACTGTAGGTTGCCAAATTTAAAAATCTGATGGAGAAGAACTGTGGGCTAGATAATATAGATTAACCATGCCATTGAGGACAACTACAAAAACAAAAATGTCTGCCAGAAAATGAAAGTAAAATAAAGAGATTGTCAGACAAAAGAGAATTCATCTTCAGCAGACCAGCCTTAAAGGAAATATTAAAGGGTGTTTTTAAGATTAAAGGAAGATTGGAGATAATGTAAGAAATGGAGAGCAAAAATAAGAATGGTAAACATGTGGGTAAATCTAAATGAGCAGCAATTGTGTAAAAAAGCAATTATAATGAACTGTGGAATTTTAAATATTTACATGGAATTAACATACCTAACAGTGACAGCCTATGAGTCAGAAGAGGGATAAATGGCATTAAAATAATCTAAGGTCCTTTTATCATCTGTGAAGAAGATAAAAGGACCAATTAATATTCAACTTTGATAAGTCAAGGATAGATGTTTTAAGTTCTAGAGTTACCACTAGAAAAAAAAAACAGAAGAGTGTATGTCTTCCAAATTAATGTATATGGGAAAAGATATATGAGAAAACACATTCAATCAATCCAAAAAAAAGGCAAAAATGGAGAGAAAAAGGAACATAGACAGATGGATAAATTGTAAAAGCTCATAGTAAAATGGAAGATTTAAATGCAAATATATCAATTACATTAAACCCAAATAGAATAAATGTACCAATTAAAAGACAGGTTGTCAGGATAAGATTTTAAAATTCAGTTATATTCTGTTTAAAAGAGACATATCTTAAATATAATGACCAGAAAGATTAAAAATAAAAGATTGAAAAAAATATATACCATAAGACTACTAACCAAAATAAATCTGGCTTAGTTACACTAATTAGACAAAGTAGGCTTTAAGACAGAGAGATACTACATAATGTTGGAAGTCTGATTTCACTAGAAGAAACAAATTCTAAAAGTAGATGTACCTAATAACATAACTGTAAAATATATAAAGCAAAAACTGAAAGAACCATAAGAAAAAATAGAAAAATCCATAATGATGGTGGGAGGTTTTAACACAACTATTATTAACTTATCAAGCAAGAGAAAAAAATCAGTAATGGTATAGAATATGGAAACAAATTACAAATTGAAACTATGTATACAAAGCTAAAACTAACCATCTCAGAATATATATTCTTTGTATTTATGAAATCTTTATAACCATTTATCATGATCTGGGCCATATAGAAAATCTCAAAAGTTCAAAGCATTGAAATCATATAAGTTTTTTTCTCAGCCAACAAGGCAAAGAAGCTCAAGTTTAAAACTAGAAAATGTCCAAAAACATTCCATAGGTTAAAAAATAAATCATAATGAAAATTAGAAAATAACTCTTAAGAATGAAGATAAATATATTACACACTAAAACTTGAGTAAAGCAGCTAAAGCTATGATTGGAAAGGGATCTGTAGTTTTAAATGCACATATTTGAAAAGAAGAAAGATGAAAAAAGTCAATGATCTCAAACTATTTCAAGACATAGGAAAATGACAACACATTCAACCCAAAGAAAGCAGAAGAAAGAAAATAATAAGGATGAGAACAGCAATTATGAAAAGGAAAACAAAAATATAGGCAAAAGGATCAACAAATAAAAAAAAGACTGTTAGAAGTAAATGCTTATTCTCTGGTATTGCCAAGAAGAATTACCACTCAGACAATAAGTTTTCTCAGCAAGGCAATTTTACTTTCTGCAGAAAGGGCAGTCAATCTTGCCACAGGAGTGCAATAAACAAAGGAAAGGCAGAAATATTTATCCTTTACATAGCTGGGCCCTATTGCTATGTCCTGCACCCATTGGCTAGAACTGGACCTCAAAGTCTAAACTAGACTGGAGTGGCTAATACCTTAAAACTTTCTTAAATAGGTAAGGAGCAGTGAAGAACAAAGAAAAGAGGAAGTTACTTAGAAAAGACTTGACCTACCTAAATAAGGAAAGGTATGCATTACAAGTTAAGACCTGCCTGGGCATGTCTGCTAAGAAGCAAACAGAGTCAGGCTTCTTAATGCTAGAGAGCATAGATGTAGGATATGCTTCATTTGAGGTAGACCTTTGCTATATTCTTCAAAGACTAATAAAATTAAATTCATTGGCAAGACTATAAAAAAATAAAAGAAAGAAAAGTCACTAAAAATCCATTTTAAGAATGAAATGTGGAATATCACTGCAGATTCTGTAGGCCCTAAAATGATAAAAGGATGGAAAATAATATATTTATGTTTTAATATATTTCAAACTTTAGATTTAGGCAAGATCCCTTGCCCTAAGGTAGAACAAACTCTTCTGAGTAATTTATCCTACAGAGCTGCCAATGGATAAGCAATGGCTGAGCTTCACCTCAAATCTTATCTTTGCTATGCTCCTTTCTGTCTTCTGCTTCCCTGTCTTGGTTCTCTCATGTCCTTTGTGAATTCCACTGAAATAAATCACTTGGATATGAATCTTCCGCTCAGGTGTTCCTAGAACCCAACCCAGGAAACTTATAAAACTATGTGCATGTCAAAACAGTGATTTAAAAAAATACTGCCACTCAAAAATAATAGAATATTAACATGAGCTACTTCTGGGGATGGGTATACATGAGTTTGTTATACTAGTCTCTGAAATTTTATCTTTCTGTGTTTTCTAAATAAAACAAAAATGAAAAGATGTGGATCAGAAGAATTTCTGAGAGGTTTGAGCAGTGAAAGCAAGTGGCCTGCAAGGGGAAAGGTCTGCCTTCTCCACAGCAACATCTAATGCCAGAACATGAGGAAGCAGTGCCTACAAAATCCCACAAGAAAAAATCACCCAAGAATATTACACCTACCTAAGCACTATTCAAGAATAAAAGTGCCTCATCATTATTAAAACCTCTGTGCATCAGGGGACACTCTTAACAGAATGAAAGGGTAATCCAGAGAATGGGAAAAATATTTGAAAATAATATATCTGACAAGGGGTTAATATCCAGAATATATAATGAACTCTTACAATTTAGCAACAACAACAAAAAGAAAAACCCCAGTTAAAAATTGGGCAAAAGACATGAACATTTCTCCAAAGAAGATACATAAATGGTCAATAAGCAGATTAAAAGGTGTTCAACATCACAAATCATTAGGGAAATGCAAATGAAATACCACTTCATACCCATTAGGGAAATGTAAATGAGATACCTCTTCATACCCATTAGGATAACTATTATAAAACAAACAAACAGGAAAAAAATTAACTGTTAGTGTGTGATATGGTTTGGCTGTGTCCCCACCCAAATCTTTCTCTCTTTGCCTGCTATCATGAAGATGTCCTTTTGCTCTTCCTTCCTCTTCCACCACAATTGTAAGGCCTCCCCAGCCATGTGGAACTGTGAGTCAATTAAACTTTTTCTTTATAAATTACCCAGTCTTGGGTATGTTTTTATCAGCAGCATGAAAACAGACTAATTCAGTATATTGGTACTGGTAGAGTGGGATGCTGCTTTAAAGATACCTGAAAATGTAGATGTGACTTTGGAACTGGGTAATAGGCTGAGATTGGAACAGTTTGGAGGGCTCAGAAGACAGAAAAATGCAGGAATGTTTGGAATTTCCTAGAGACTTGTTGAATGGCTGTAACCAAAACGTTGATAATGACATGGACAACGAAATTCAGGCTGACAAGGTCTCAGATAGAGATGAGAAACTTGTTGGGAACTAGAGCAAAGATGACTCTTGCTATGCTTTAGCAAAGAGACTGGCAGCATTTTGCACCTGCCCCAAAGATTTGTGGAACTTTGAACTTGAGGGAGATGATTTAGGGTATCTGACAGAAGAAGTTTCTAAGCAGTAAAGCATTCAAGAGGTTAGTTGGATGCTGTTAAAAGCATTCAGTTTTAAAATGAAAACAGAGCATAAAAGTTCAGAAAATTTGCAGCCTGAGATATGACAGAAAAGAAAAACCCATTTTCTGAGGAGAAATTCAAGCCAGCTGCAGAAATTTGCATAAGTAACAAGGAGCCAAAGGTTAGTCACCAAGACAATGGAGAAAATGTCTCCAGGGCATGTCAGAGACCTTTGTGGCAGCCTCTCCCATCACAAGCCCAGAGGCCTAGAAGGAAAAAGTTGTTTCATGAGCCAGAGCCCAGGGCACCCCACTGCTATATGCAGCCTAGGGACTTGGTGCCCTGCATCTCAGCTACTCTAGATGTGACTAAAAGTGGCCAAGGTACAGCTCGGGCCATGGCTTCAGAGGGTGAAAGCCCAAAGCTTTGGCAGCTACCACATGATGTTGAGCCTGTGAGTTCACAGGAGTCAAGAATTGAGCTTTGGGAACTTACACCTAAATTTCAGAGGATGTATGGAAATGCCTGGATGTCCATGCAAACGTTTGCTGCAGGGGTAGAGCCCTCATGGAGAGCCTCTGCTAGGACAGTGTGGAAGGGGAAATTGGGGTGTGAGCCCCCACACAGAGTCATCACTGGGGTGCTGCCTAGTGGTCTACCTTCTTCCAGACCTCAGAATGGTAGATCCACCAACAGCCTGCACCGTGCACCTGGAAAAGCTGCAAACACTCAATGCCAGCTTGTGAAAGCAGCCAGGAAGGGAGCTGTACCCTCAAAAGCCACAGGGACAGAGCTCCCCGAGGCCATGGGAGCCCACCTCTTGCATTAGTGTGACCTGAATGTGAGAGATGGAGTCAAAGGAGATCATTTTGAAGCTTTAAGATCTGACTGTCCCACTGGATTTCTGTCTTTTATAGGGCCTGTAGCCCCTTTGTTTTGGTCAATTTCTCCCATTCGGAAGGGTATATTTACCCAATACCTATACCTCCATTGTATCTAGGGAGTAACTAACTTGCTTTTGATTTTACAGGCTCATGGGCAGAAGAGACTTGCCTTGTCTCAGATGAGACTTTGGACTGTGGACTTTTGAGTTAATGAATGAAATGAGTTAAGACTTGGGAGACTTCTGGAAAGGCATGCTTGGTTTTGAAATGTGAGGACATGAGATTTGGGAGGGGCCAGGGATGGAATAATATAGTTTGGCAGCATCCACATCCAAATCTCAAATTGCAGCTCCCGTAATTCCCACGTGTCATTGGAGGGACCCAGTGGGAGATAATTTAATCAGGAGAACAAGTCTTTCTTTTGCTGTTCTCATTATAGTGAATAAGTCTAACAACATCTGACAGTTTTATAAAGGGTAGTTCTCCTGCACAAATTATCTCTTTGCCAGCCACCATGTCAGACATCTCTGTGCTTTTCCTTTGTCTTCTGCCATGATTATGAGGCCTCTTCAGCCATGTGAGCCAATTAAACCTCTTTCCTTTATAAATTACTCAGTCTTGGGTATGAATTTTTCAGCAGTGTGAAAATGGACTAATACAGTGAGGATGTGAAGAAATTAGAACATCTGTTCATTGCTGGTGGGAATGTAAAATGGTGCAATCACTGTGGAAAACATTATGATAGTTCCTTAGAGTTTGATGTATTACCATATGATCGAGCAATTCCATTTCTGTGTATATACCATAAAGAACTGAAAGCAGGGTGCCAGGCACAGTGGCTCATGCCTGTAATCCCAGCACTTTGGGAGGCCAAGCAGGCAGATCACCTGAGGTCAGGAGTTCGAGAGTAGCATGGTCAACATGGCACAACCCTGTCTCTACTAAAAATACAAAAATTAGCCAGATGTGGTGACGGGAACCCACAGTCCCAGCTATTTAGAAGGCTGAGGCATGAGAATCACTTGAACCCGGAAGACAGAGGTTGCAGTGAGCTGAGATCATGCCACTGCACTCCATCCTGGGTGACAGATTAAGACTACGTCAAAGAAAAAAAAATGAAAGCAGGGACTCAAACAAATGTTTGTACCACTATGTTGATAACAGCAGTATTCATAAAAACCTTAAGGAGCAGACAACCCAAATGTCCACTGGCAAATAAGTAGAGAAGCAAAATATAGTATATACATTTAATGGAATATTATTCAGCTTGAGAAAAGAATGAAATTGTGGCACAGGCTACAATGTGGATGAATTTAAAGACACTATGCTAAGTAAAATAAGCGACACAAAAAGATATATATTGTATGATTCCACTTATGAAGTGCCTAGGGTAGTCAAATTGACAGAGACAGAAAGTAGAATGGTGTTTGCCAGGGACTGGAGGAGGAGAGAACAGGGGGTTATTATTTAATGGGCACAGTAGACTCAGTTTTGGAAGAGAAAATAAAGTTCTAAAGATGGATGGCGGTGATGGTTGCACAACAATGTGAATGTACTTGATGCCACTAAACTGTACACTTAAAAATGCTTACAATGGTAAATGTTAAACAATGTATATTTTACCACAATAATTTTTAAAAAGAGTAAGGCAACATGAAGGTTTTAAAATGAAAAAAAAAAAAAACCTGAAAAACTCAGGAAATAGAGTCTTTCTTGAAAAAGTTGATGATAAAATTCAACTAGCTAGGAAATGAGTCAAAATTTTAAAAACAGGATTATAGAGGTCATGTAAAAGGAATGGTGGTGAGCATTTAATCCATTTAAACATTAAACTTCGAATAAACTACAGGAAAATTAGTGTTGTAGAATATATACTCTATAAATTGGCATATATAACAACATAACTAATATAAAACTGGAAAGTAAATGGAAGAAAGTTGTAAGGAAATCAAGTACCATTGATTGAAATTTAAATATTAAATATTAAAACATAGTAATGGCAATCTCCTAATCTTTTTGATATACTTAGAGATATCATTAAGAAAATAATTTATTCTGCTGTAATTAAACATTCATCTCAAGCTTAGCAAATCATTCAGTTTTGTTTCATTTCCTTATCATCTATTAAATTCACATAAAATTAAATATTTTTAATTTAAAATGGCATGCATCATGTGATGGCATTTCTATAGCACTGTGCCTATTTATTTATCTTATCCAAAAACCCCATTTGTGTATGTGCATGAAAATGCTTAGAATGCTATTTACCACATATGAGCACTACTTATTTCTGGAAAGTAGGATGTAGTGTGCTTTGTAGTTTTCTTTGTACCTTTTCCAAACTGCTGGATTGTTAAAACAACTTCTAACATTTTGAAAATGTTAATTATTCTGACAAATAAATCAATCCAACCTGGGTGTAAAGAAGTCATCTAACTGTGCCTTCAAAACCCAAGGCCCAAATCTGGGCCTCTCTGGTGAATGCTTGCCAAGAAGCCTGTCTTGGTGGCTGGCACTCCTGTGAGTATATTTATTGAAACTGCCTCAGGGCATCCCAAGGCAGATTGAACAAGGCAGTGAGATGCTACAGACTATTAACTTCCAGCCTCACATATTTCAACAAATGTTCTAGAATGGTGCTTTTCTGTCAGATAGTTTTGTCCCCCAGGGAACATTTTGAGATTCCTGGAGACATTTACCATTGTTGCAGCCTAGGAGAGGGAGGTGCTACTGGCATTCAGTGGGTGGAGGCCAGACATGCAGTGCCCAAGACAGCCCCCACCACAAAGAATACCTGACCCAAAATGTCAACAGTGCTGAGGAGGAGAAACTTGTTCTAGAGTATGCGGGTCCACACAACCAAACCTCTTTACTCTCATAATGACTTACGAAGACAAAAATCCTTTCTAATCATTATGACAATCACATGTTGTTAAAATCCTCAACCTTCTGATAAAGTTATAACAATGCAAACTGCTTCACTTTTGTTTATCACATTAGAGCAAAATGGTACTCTACATGGATGTAATTTTTTTCATCCCTTCCAAGCAGGTTCCTATAGATCACTTTATATATTTTCTGGCCCCCCATTTACAACCACAAAATAACGATAAAGATCTCTTAATTTCAACATACTCCAAACCATAATCAAAGCATTTATAGTTGACAATCCAAAGTAGGCTTCTCTTTCCAAGAAAAAAAAAAAAATAGTTTCTCAAGTTTAACGATATCAAGTTTTAAAAAAAATTTTTTTGACTTTTCTTAGTGATTTACTTCCTTCCATGGTTAGCCATTTCACATAGAAAAACACGGGTTTGTGCCAACGACTCATCAAGAATATTACCCAGACCACATTTTAGGAGCATAGGCTTTAAATAAGCTCCCACAAGAAATATTATTTGACAGCTACTAAAGTAAGTAATGAAGGAAGCCAGTGCATTATTTCTATCTCATACTTCTCCTTCTGGGATTGGAGGGCAGTCTGCATGCTCTGGGCCACCTACGGGGTTTGTGTTGCCCCAGGTGTTGCCCCAAGACAGGCTTCTTGGCAAGCATTCACCAGGTGAAAAGAGAAAACTGGGACAGGGAATTCTGCCTCAGTGGCACCTTAGACCAGTGGCACAAAGAATGGAAAAGCTGACAGCAAAATCCAATTCCTTGACTAAAAATGGTAGGTGAGTCTGCCTGGTTAGGTAATAATGGCCTTAGGTAGATGACTTTTGCATGTTTCAAACCCTAACCATTCAAACTATCAAGTCTTCAGAGAGGTAGCCAAAGTTTTGCAGGTTAAGCAAAGTTAGAAGTCACTTACCCACTCAACAGCATTCACCAAACCCAATTTAGTAGCTGCCCTCAAAAAGGTTAATCTCGGGGAGGACTCAAGATGGCGCTGTGAGAACAACCCAGGATTGGAGCTCGCGTTGAATCCGCAAACGGTGAGTCAGAGCTGCATTTACAGACTGATCTTTGTTGCCCACAGAACGGGGAAACTCCCAAGTATAAAAAGACACAGGACGCCAGGCAGTAGGTCTGCCTGGCGAAGCCGGCAGCCGGGGCGGCGGTGGCCGGCCCTACCCAGCAATCCCCACAGGGCACGTGTGTCCGGGTGCCCTGTTGAACTGGCAACCTGAGACCTGAGAGGGCTGGACGTGAGACTGAAGGAGACTTGGACAGTAGCCCAGCCCAGGGGATTGCAGGGACAGATCATTTGGGATACCCAGTGGTACGAACAAAACCACGATTTCAAACTATCCCGAGCAGATGGTCCGAGACGCTCTGTGGGGGAGGGGCGTCCACCACTACCGAGGCAACCTGCCCCAACTGAGATACACGCCCACTGCTGACGCAGCCAGCCGTTGCCGAGGCAACCCGCCCCAACTGAGATACACGCCCACTGCTGATGCAGCCAGCCGTTGCCAAGGCAACCCGCCCCAACTGAGATACATGCCCACTGCTGACGCAGCCAACCGTTGCCGAGGCAACCCGTCCTTACTGAGATACACGCCCACTGCTGATGCAGCCTGCTGTTGCTGAGGCAACACGCTACAACGAAGAGACTCCGCTGCAGGGCGTGGCGGAGACTACAGCAGAGCCTGCAGGAACAGGGCGAATCACACAACAGCAGGGCAGAGCCTCGGCAGCCAAACAGTGGCTAGTCTGCCTTCTAGCTGGGCAGGACACCTCATCGAACATCCAAAAATAAAGCCCAAACCCCTCAACACAGAGCATTTGAGAAAAAAAAAAAAAGGGGTTTCTTAATGAGCTCTGTTGCAGCAGAATCAAACATAGCAGCCTAACAGCCCTGAATGAACAACAGAGCGCATAGCTCAGCAATTAAGCCCGTATAAAGTACAAACTGTCTCCTCAAGCAGCTCCCTGACCCCTCTATATCCAAAAGACTGACATTAGGCAGGCATCATCCTGGGACAAAGATAGCAGAAAAAGAAACTGGTAGCATCCCTCGCTGTGCCACAGCTGCTACAGGTGCACCCCAGACAAGCAGGGTCTGGAGCGGACCTCAGCAGTCGTACAGCGAAAGGGCTAGACTGGTAGAAGGAAAACCAAGCAACAGAAATACTACATCATCAACATTCCGGGTGTCCACTCAGAGACCCAATCGAAAAGTCAGCAACTACGCAAATGACCAGCGGACAAATCCACAAAGATGGGAAGAAACCAGCGCAAAAAGGAGAAAAACACCGGAAACCAGAACACCTCGCCTCCTAGAAAGGACCAAAACTCCTCACCAGCAAGGGAACAAAGCTGGACAAAGAATGACTTAGACTTCAGAAGATGGATAATGAGAAACTATTGTGAGCTAAAAGATCATGTATTAAATCAATGCAAAGAAACTAAGAACCTTGAAAAAAGATTTGAAAAAAGATTCAAGGAAATGATAACAAGAATGGATAACTTAGAGAGGAATAGGAATGAATTAAAGAAGCTGAAAAACACAATACGAGAACTTCGCGAAGCAAACAAAAGTTTCAATAGCCGAATTGACCAAGCAGAAGAAAGAATATCTGAAGTCGAAGACCAACTCAATGAAATAAAACGAGAAACCAAGATCAGAGAAAAAAGCGCAAAAAGGAATGAACAAAGTCTCCAAGAAATGTGGGACTACGTGAAAAGACCTAACCTACGTTTGATAGGTGTACCAGAAGGGGACGAAGAGAATGAATCCAAGCTGGAAAATACTCTTCAGGACATCATCCAGGAAAATTTACCCCACCTAGCAAGACAGGCCAACACTCAATTGCAGAAAATACAGAGAACACCACAAAGATATTCCGCAAGAAGAGCAACCCCAAGGCACATAATCGTCAGATTCAACAGGGTTGAAATTAAGGAGAGAATACTAAGGGCAGCCAGAGAGAAAGGTCAGGTCACCCACAAAGGGAAGCCCATCAGACTCACAGCAGATCTCTCGGCAGAAACACTACAAGCCAGAAGAGAGTGGGGGCCAATATTCAACATTCTTAAAGAAAAGAACTTTCAACCCAGAATTTCATATCCAGCCAAACTGAGCTTCAGAAGTGAAGGAAAAATAAAATCCATTGTGAACAAGCAAGTACTCAGAGATTTTGTCACCACCAGGCCTGCTTTACAAGAGCTCCTGAAAGAGGCACTACACATAGAAAGGATCAACCAGTACCAGCCATTCCAAAATCACACTGAATGCTAAAGGGCTTCAACATAATGAAGAATCAACAACAACTAACAGGCAAAACAGCCACGTAGCATCAAAATGGCAGTATCAAATTCACACATAACAATATTAACCCTAAATGTAAATGGGCTGAATGCACCAATCAAAAGACACAGACTGGCAAATTGGATAAAAATCCAAAACCCATCAGTGTGCTGTATACAGGAAACCCATCTCACATGCAAGGATACACAAAGGCTCAAAATAAAGGGATGGAGGAAGATTTACCAAGCTACTGGAGAGCAAAAAAAAGCAGGAGTTGCAATTCTCATCTCTGATAAAATAGACTTTAAAGCAACAAAGATCAAAAGAGACAAAGAAGGACATTACATAATGGTAAAAGGATCAATACAACAAGAAGAGCTAACGATCCTAAACATATATGGACCCAATACAGGAGCACCCAGATACATAAGGCAAGTTCTTAATGACTTACAAAAGGACTTAGACTCCCACACAATAATAGTGGGAGACTTTAACACTCCACTGTCAATATTAGACAGATCAACCAGACAGAAAATCAACAAGGATATCCAGGGCTTGAACTCAGACCTGGAGCAAGCAAACCTGATAGACATTTACAGAACTCTCCACCCCAAATCCACAGAATACACATTCTTCTCAGCACCACATCACACCTACTCTAAAATTGACCACATAATTGGAAGTAAAGCACTGCTCAACAAATGCAAAACAACTGAAATCATAACAAACAGCCTCTCAGACCATAGTGCAATCAAGTTAGAACTCAGAATTCAGAAACCGACCCAGAACCGTACAGCTTCATGGAAACTGAACAACTGGCTCTTGAATGTTGACTGCGTAAACAACGAAATGAAGGCAGAAATAAAGAAGTTCTTCGAAACCAATGAGAACGAAGACACAACGTGCCAGAACCTCTGGGACACATTTAAAGCAGTCTCTAGAGGAAAGTATATAGCAATAAGTGCCCATACGAGGAGAATGGAGAGATCCAAAATTGACACGCTATCGTCAAAACTGAAAGAGCTAGAGGAGCAAGATCAACAAAACTCAAAACCCAGCAGAAGACAAGAAATAACTAACATCAGAGCTGAGATGAAGGAGATTGAGACACGAAAAACTCTTCAAAAAATCAATAAATCCAAGAGCTGGTTTTTTGAAAAGATCAACAAAATAGACAGACCACTAGCCAGATTGATTAAAAAGAAAAGAGAGAACAACCAAATAGATGCAATAAAAAATGATAAAGGGGAAATCACCACAGATGCCACAGAAATTCAAACCATCATCAGAGAATATTACAAACAACTCTATGCACATAAACTAGTAAACCTGGAAGAAATGGATAAATTCCTGGACTCCTGTGTCCTCCCAAGCCTAAACCAGGAGGAAGCTGAAACTATAAATAGACCAATAACAAGGTCAGAAGTTGAGGCAGCAATTAAGAGCCTACCACACAAAAAAAGCCCAGGTCCAGACGGGTTCACAGCCGAATTCTACCAGACACACAAGGAGGAGCTGGTACCATTCCTTCTAAAACGATTTCAAACAATCCAAAAAGAGGGAATCCTTCCCAAATCATTTTATGAGACCAACATCATCCTGATACCAAAACCCGGCAGAGACCCAACGAGAAAAGAAAACTTCAGGCCAATATCCATGATGAACATAGATGCAAAAATCTTCAATAAAATATTGGCAAGCCGATTGCAACAGCAAATCAAAAAACTTATTCATCATGATCAAGTAGGATTCATCCCGGGGATGCAAGACTGGTTCAACATACGCAAGTCTATCAACGTAATTCACCACATAAACACAACCAAAAACAAAAACCACATGATTATCTCAATTGACACAGAGAAGGCATTTGACAAAATTCAACAGCCCTTTATGCTAAAAACCCTCAATAAACTCGGTATCGATGGGACGTATCTCAAAGTAATAAAAGCTATTTATGACAAACCAACAGCCAATATCATACTGAATGGGCAAAAACTGGAAGCATTCCCTTTAAAATCTGGCACTAGACAAGAATGCCCTCTCTCGCCACTCCTATTCAATATAGTACTGGAAGTTCTAGCCAGAGCAATCAGGCAAGAAAAAGAAATAAAGGGTATTCAAATAGGAAAGGTGGAAGCCAAATTGTCTCTATTTGAAGACGACATGATAGTATACCTAGAAGACCCCATTGCCTCAGCCCAAAAACTCCTGAAACTGATAAGAAACTTCAGCAAAGTCTCAGGATATAAAATCAATGTGCAAAAATCACAAGCATTCGTCTACACCAATAACAGACTTAAAGAAAGCCAAATCAAGAGCGAACTGCCATTCGCAATTGCTACAAAAAGAATAAAATACCTTGGAATACAACTCACAAGGAACGTAAGGGACCTCTTCAAGGAGAACTACAAACCACTGCTCAACGAAATCAGAGAGGACACAAACAGATGGAGAAATATTCCATGTTCATGGTTAGGAAGAATTAACATCGTGAAAATGGCTATACTGCCCAAAGTAATTTACAGAATCAACGCTATCCCCATCAAGCTACCATTGAGTTTCTTCACAGAACTGGAAAAAACCACCATGTACTTCATATGGAACCAAAAGAGAGCCTGCATAGCCAAGTCAATTCTAAGCAAAAAGAACACAGCGGGGGGCATCACACTACCGGATTTCAAACTATACTACAAGGCTACAGTAATCAAAACAGCATGGTACTGGTACCAAAACAGAGATAGAGACCAATGGAACAAAACAGAGGCACCGGAGGCAACACAACATACATACAACTATACAATCTTTGATAAACCCGACAAAAACAAGCAATGGGGAAAGGATTCCATGTTTAACAAATGGTGTTGGGAAAACTGGCTAGCCATGTGAAGAAAGTAGAAACTGGACCCCTTCCTGACACCTTACACTAAAATTAACTCCAGATGGATTAAAGACTTAAACATAAGACCTGGCACCATAAAAACCCTAGAAGGAAATCTAGGCAAAACCATCCAGGACATAGGAGTAGGCAAGGACTTCATGAACAAAACACCAAAAGCATTGGCAACAAAAGCCAAAATAGACAAATGGGACCTAATCAAACTCCACAGCTTCTGCACGGCAAAAGAAACAGTCACTAGAGTGAATCGGCAACCAACAGAATGGGAAAAATTTTTTGCAGTCTACCCATCTGACGAAGGGCTGATATCCAGAATTTACAAAGAACTCAAACGGATTTACAGGAAAAAAACAAACAAGCCCATTCAAAAGTGGGCAAAGGATATGAACAGACACTTTACGAAAGAAGACATATATGAGGCCAACAATCATATGAAAAAATGCTCATCGTCACTGGTCATCAGAGAGATGCAAATCAAAACCACATTGAGATACCATCCCACGCCAGTTAGAATGGCGATCATTAAAAAATCTGGAGACAACAGATGCTGGAGAGGATGTGGAGAAAAAAGAACACTTTTACACTGTTGGTGGGAGTGTAAATTAGTTCAACCATTGTGGAAGACGGTGTGGCGATTCCTCAAGGCCTTAGAAATAGAAATTCCATTTGACCCAGCAATCCCATTACTGGGTATATATCCAAAAGACTATAAATCCTTCTACTATAAGGACACATGTACACGAATGTTCATTGCAGCACTGTTTACAATAGCAAAGACCTGGAATCAACCCAAATGCCCATTGATAATAGACTGGATTGGAAAAATGTGGCACATATACACCATGGAATATTATGCAGCAATCAGAAATGATGAGTTTGTGTCGTTTGTAGGGACATGGATGAATGTGGAGAACGTGATCCTCAGCAAACTGACACAAGAACAGAAAATGAAACACCGCATATTCTCACTCATAGGCGGGTGATGAAAAATGAGAACACATGGACACAGAAAGGGGAGTACTAAACAGTGGGGTCTATTGGGGGGAAAAGGGGAGGGCCAGTGGGAGGGGGAGTTGGGGAGGGATAGCCTGGGGAGAAATGCCAAATGTGGGTGAAGGGGAGAAGAAAAGCAAAGCACACTCCCATGTGTGTACCTACGCAACTGTCTTGCATGCTCTGCTCATGTACCCCAAACCTATAATCCAATAAAAAAATTAAAAAAAAAAGGTTAATCTCACTGGAAGATAAAGAAAAACTCATGATTGCAAGCTGGCAATAGGTGCTGAAGGAACAAGGAAGGAGAACTACTCCTCAGCCTGGGAAGTCAGGGCATAGTTCTCAGGGAAGGTGTCAGTTGAGCTGAATTTTGATGGATGAGAGTTGAACAAACCTAAAGGTGAGCATATGAGCAGTCACTATAATTTTGGCAGAGGAATAGAGAGAAAATGTTTGTGTAAACTTCAGTGGGTTGTACACAGAGTTATCAAAGAAATATAGTAACTTCTACAGAGCTGTGTCATCTAAGTTACATTTTAATCTACTTTCATAAAATGACCTTAAACTTATACTAGCCACATTTCAAGCACGTGTTAAGCACATGATAATTATTCTGACAATCAATCCAACCTGGGTGTAAAGAAGTCATATACTATATGGTTACTGTATTAGATATTGCAAATATAGGACATTTCCATAATTACAGAAAGTTATAATAGACATTAGAAAGAGGTAAATAATTTGGAAATATGGTCACAGAGTAGAAAGTAAAGCCAAAGACTTTCTTGGGAAAGAAAGTTTGTGTGTGTGTGTGTGTGTGTGTGTGTACATAAACACATGCACATCTACTTTGCATATTGATGTAAAATAGAACTACACATTAAGTTAATCATTTATTTGATTTGATCATATATTTCATAAACTTTAGTAATATCTAGTATAGGATTTTTTAAAAACAGAATTCAAGCTTTCAAAATCAGCACAGAGAATAAATACAAGCAATTTTGGTCTATTATAGCAAAGTATCAAAAATAAAGAAAATGCTAAGGCTACTCAAAAAAATATGAATATGATAAAGGAATAAATGGAAAATAACAGAAGAAGAAATATAAACCAAATAGGGCATCTTCTCTCTTCTTAGCACTTTTATTTCTTTGTCTTCTATACCACTGATTCAATTTTCCACAAAGTCAATTTTACTCTTCACTCTCTTTTCTTCTGATTTTGTAGTTTTCATAAAACTCAATTTTTTTTCAACTGCATCAGTAGCCAAAGCAAATGGTATTTAAAATGTATTGTTTCCCATAATTGCCTTCTAAATATTTTCTCTTTACCTCTTTAGGGTATAGGTTGTTGTCATGATGCAAAATCTTTTCGCAGAGGAAAAGAGATGATCCTATTGATGATTTTCACTCCTTGTCAAAGAGCAATCTATTTTAGACTAGTGTTTGCTCCTCAAAATATTGTTGGTGGATTATCGCTGGGTGGACAAATTTTTACCTCTTACTTGAACACTATGGGAAATTTCTTTACACCTGGGGTCAGGGGATGAAAAGTAGGCAGTGAACCAAGATGAAAATAATTCCATAAAGAGGATGTCACCTCTGCAGTACCTCCTCTGCATTTATTAAAATCAAAGGGTTAGGTTTCTATATGCAGATCTCTGTTCAATGCAATCACCACATCTCCATACCATATACACCAAATTTCCTGGCACAGTTGCCTACCTTCTTGAAAAGGACACAAACACATT
The DNA here is from genome assembly GCF_049354715.1 of Callithrix jacchus. NCBI lineage: Eukaryota > Metazoa > Chordata > Mammalia > Primates > Cebidae > Callithrix > Callithrix jacchus. Next base: position 24,982,032 of record NC_133507.1, on the reverse strand, counting down.
GGGAAAAAAATTACATCAGAAAAAATCACCAACGCCCAAAGGTTTAAGTTTGGTGTTGCACCTCTTACCCTTGACTTACTTGGAGCATGAGCTTCCAAATATTGTTGACCCAGAGCAGCCAACAAGGCTCTAGGAAGAATTATGTCCATTTCTCTATGATTTGAGACTCAATTTAAGGCCACTATTAATTTGGGCTCTGCTTCTAACCTAGAAAATGACCTCCAGTTGTTTTGCATTTGTTGAGCAGTGCTTTAGTTCCAATTATGTGGTCAATTTTAGAGTAGGTGTGATGTGGTGCTGAGAAGAATGTGTATTCTGTGGATTTGGGGTGGAGAGTTCTGTAAATGTCTATCAGGTTTGCTTGCTCCAGGTCTGAGTTCAAGCCCTGGATATCCTTGTTGATTTTTTGTCTGGTAGATCTGTCTAGTATTGACAGTGGAGTGTTAAAGTCTCCCACTATTATTGTGTGAGAGTCTAAGTCCTTTTGTAAGTCCTTAAGAACTTGCCTTATGTATCTGGGTGCTCCTGCATTGGGTCCATATATGTTTAGGATCGTTAGCTCTTCTTGTTGTATCGATCCTTTTACCATTATGTAATGGCCTTCTTTGTCTCTTTCGATCTTTGTTGCTTTAAAGTCTATTTTATCAGAGATGAGAATTGCAACTCCTGCTTTTTTTTGCTTTCCATTTGCTTGGTAAATCTTCCTCCATCCCTTTATTTTGAGCCTTTGTGTATCCTTGCATGTGAGATGGGTTTCCTGTATACAGCACACTGATGGGTTTTGGATTTTTATCCAATTTGCCAGTCTGTGTCTTTTGATTGGTGCATTTAGTCCATTTACAGAAAGCAGAAACTGGACCCCTTCCTGACACCTTACACTAAAATTAACTCCAGATGGATTAAAGACTTAAACATAAGACCTGGCACCATAAAAACCCTAGAAGAAAATCTAGGCAAAACTATCCAGGACATAGGAGTAGGCAAGGACTTCATGAACAAAACACCAAAAGCATTGGCAACAAAAGCCAAAATAGACAAATGGGACCTAATGAAACTCCACAACTTCTGCACGGCAAAAGAAACAGTCACTAGAGTGGATCGGCAACCAACAGAATGGGAAAAAATTTTTGCAGTTTACCCATCTGACAAAGGGCTGATATCCAGAATTTACAAAGAACTCAAACAGATTTACAGGAAAAAAACAAACAAGCCCATTCAAAAGTGGGCAAAGGATATGAACAGATACTTTACGAAAGAAGACATATATGAGGCCAACAATCATATGAAAAAATGCTCATCATCACTGATCATCAGAGAGATGCAAATCAAAACCACATTGAGATACCATCTCACGCCAGTTAGAATGGCGATCATTAAAAAATCTGGAGACAACAGATGCTGGAGAGGATGTGGAGAAAAAGGAACACTTTTACACTGTTGGTGGGAGTGTAAATTAGTTCAACCATTGTGGAAGACGGTGTGGCGATTCCTCAAGGCCTTAGAAATAGAAATTCCATTTGACCCAGCAATCCCATTACTGGGTATATATCCAAAAGACTATAAATCCTTCTACTATAAGGACACATGTACACGAATGTTCATTGCAGCACTGTTTACAATAGCAAAGACCTGGAATCAACCCAAATGCCCATTGATAATAGACTGGATTGGAAAAATGTGGCACATATACACCATGGAATATTATGCAGCAATCAGAAATGATGAGTTTGTGTCGTTTGTAGGGACATGGATGAATCTGGAGAACATCATCCTCAGCAAACTGACACAAGAACAGAAAATGAAACACCGCATATTCTCACTCATAGGTGGGTGATGAAAAATGAGAACACATGGACACAGAAAGGGGAGTACTAAACACTGGGGTCTATTGGGGGAAAAGGGGAGGGCCAGTGGGAGGGGGAGGTGGGGAGGGATAGCCTGGGGAGAAAAGCCAAATGTGGGTGAAGGGGAGAAGAAAAGAAAGCACACTGCCATGTGTGTACCTACGCAACTGTCTTGCATGCTCTGCTCATGTACCCCAAAACCTATAATCCAATAAAAAATTTAAAAAAAAAAAAAAAAAAAAAAATGACCTCCAACACTTGGTTAAGTCAGTATATTGGTTTTCCTTTTTGTCCATAATAATATAAAATGCAAAAATTTTAATAATGTTGAAATTATATTCATCAATGACTCAAAGCTATAATTCATCTTCACCTTGTTAACTTAGTCCACTGAGTTTTAATTCTTCAATTTTCAGCTCAATTGTCATTTCCTCAAAGAAGCTTTACCTGGCTTCAGTAACTATAGAACAAACCATGTGACTAATGGATTAATGTCCATCTCATGAACTAGACTATAAGCTCCATAAAATCTGGGATTTGGTCCTGTTTTACCTACTAGTGTGTCTCTAGCAATTAGCATTGTAACTGGCATACAAGAGGGACTTAATAAAAATATTTACTAAATTAATACATGAATTAATAATTTCATTAATAAACAAATGCATAGAGTTAATACTTTCATTAATAAATGAAGGAAAGGTCATGTTTCCAGTCAAACAATCAAGGAATTAAAATGTCTCCCCCATGGAAAAATATGTCTGTGAACCATTTTGAAAAAGAAGGGGACCAGAGTTCTGATCTTCTGATCAGTGAATTTATCTTTTTCATTTATTATCTTATTTTTGTTTTTCCCTAAATTATCTGCTGATTGTGGGCATGACATCAAGCTATGACATAAAACTACAAGAGAAAAAGAAATATATTTTACTTAAGCCCTCAACAAATATGGGCTTAAACTGGTTCATGTCTTTACTGCCAGTGTTAATCTTGTTTATTATTTAAGTAGACGCTTAGGTGAAGACATTCCATCTCTGCGCAATAAGGAAAGCTAATTCTGTATTCTAGGTAGCTTTGTTGAGTTAATAGATATGCTGTAATTGATTAAGAAACAAAACCCTTAGGCTTGTAATAGCTGATACATGACTCTGGTTCAGCTTGAGTCCATAATCCATTGACTTCAATTTTTGTGTGGAAATATGGAGATTTGCAAGGCGATAAGAATGGAGGAATCAGTTAATAAACAAATATCCAAAATAAAGTTTCCAGAAGTCTGATTTCATACTACACTAGTCTTCAACATCTTTCAGTGAGCACACCATTGAAGGAACACAAATGAACAGATCACTTTAACATAGAACCGCAAAGCATTACATCTGGAAAGGGACTCCTGGGCTTATTGTATTTACAGATGGCAAAAACAAGGTTCAAAAGGAAGAGCTACACAGTCAAGTCAGTGACAAAGAGCTTGGATGAGAACTCAGTTATTTCAGCTTGCAACCCAGGACACTTCGCTAACCACTCTATTAGCTTTCCTGAATTACTAGTCTACAACCATCTTCTTGCCTTGGACCTCCTGTCACTACTATTCATCCTCTACATCTAGTCCAGATGTATCCCTTTAAAACATAATTTCAACCAGTAATACCTCGCCACAGACCATTTAGTGTTTTCCTAATGTCCGCAGGATAAAGTTCAGAGTCCTTAGTGGGACAGTCAAGACTCTCCACCTTCTGCCTCCTACACTCCAACGTCACGTCCTACCGCACTTCCACATGTAACAGCCACCGCAGTCCAATTGTCCATCACAGCTCATCAGAATTGTTCTGCCTACATTTGCTTATGTCATTCTTCCTATGGCAACAGGTTGACATCTGCCCAGAATCCCCATCAATGAAGCTCTTGTTGTCTTAGCTGCAAGAGTGTACTATCAAACCACCTTCAACCATCAGTCTTTTCTGAGGTTGACCTAGTTGCAGGAAAGCATCTCTTTTAGGGTCATATCCCTGCTCAGGGGAAAACTTAAAAGTTAACCTTGGAGAATGTTCTTCAGCCAGAGTCACTTCCACAACTGCCCTGAAATGGTGAGAGAGGTACAGCATCCAGCCCTTCTCTCACACCTGTGAACACATTCAGTGAATCACCAAAGGAAAGGTCTAAAGGCCTGGCCAGCTCAGTTCAACTTGGGACAACTCTAAACGCCATTTTTGTTTCAGAGTTTCCTGTGGGGTAAGCCAAGGCTTTCTTTGGGTCTGCATTTCAGTTTGACACCTTCCACTGCTCATCCTGCTTCATTCTCTTCCTTCCATGAGTGTCAATCCCAAGGAACCTCCCAAGTAACCATCTTACATGCTCAACTCCTCTCAGAGTCTGCTCCCTGGAAAACCCAGTATGCAACACTCCCGGCCCCGAAATGCCAGCTCCCACTATCTTTCAAGATCTACTCCACAGGCCACTCCTCTTAAGAAGTCCTGTAGCACATATGGATCAGTTCACTTATTTTACATGAATATGAACCACCTCATACCAATAATTCCTTCTTAGGTGTGTGAAGTCACAAATGCATGCTGTGTTTCTTTTATTCTTTTTTCTTTTTTTAATTTTTTTTTTTGAGGCGGAGTTTTGCTCTTGTTACCCAGGCTGGAGTGCAATGGTGCGATCTCGGCTCACCGCAACCTCCGCCTCCTGGGTTCAGGCAATTCTGCTGCCTCAGCCTCCTGAGTAGCTGGGATTACAGGCACGTACCACCATGCCCAGCTAATTTTTTGTATTTTTAATAGAGGCAGGGTTTCACCATGTTGACAAGGATGGTCTCAATCTCTTGACCTCGTGATCCACCCACCTCGGCCTCCCAAAGTGCTGGGATTACAGGCTTGAGCCACCGTGCCCAGCCATGTTTCTTTTATTCTTTCCTTCCTTCTTTCCTTGTGTGTGGGGGTTTTTTTGTTGTTGTTGTTTTGTTTTGTTTCTTTTGAGACAGGGTCTTGCTCTGTCACCTAGGCTGTAGTGCAGTGGCACAATCTCAGCTCATTGCAGCCTTGATCTCCCAGAGTAAAGCAATTCTCCCACTTCAGCCTCCAACTAGCTGGGACTACAGGTGCACACCACCATGCCTGGCTATTTTTTGTGTATTTTTTTGTAGAGACAGGGTTTCACCATGTTGTCCAGGCTGGTCTCAAACTCCTAAGCTCAAGTGATCCTCCCATCTTGGACTTCCAGAATATAGGGATTACAGGTATGAGCCACCATGGCCAGCCTGCCCATTGTGTTTGTATCCCTACTAACTAGCACCATGCCATTGGTACACAGTGAGTGATCAATGAAGGATGGCAATGTTGATAATGAAGATGTAACCAATCTTGAATCAACAATCAAGTTCAACTAATACATCATTCTTCTTTCCCCATTAGACTATAGGTCCCTAAGGGTAGAGTATTGCTATCCTCACAGGCTCCTTGTAAGTGGCATGGAAGAAAGGAATAGTATACTTTTGATGTGCTACTCCCTTTAGAATGAACAAGAATAAGCTTTATTTGTATTCTCAAACATGGGATTGGAGGTGAAGACAGAAAAGAGAAGAAATATTTTCTTTAAGGGGAATGACATGAGGAATGTTGTTCAAGGTCTCTCTTCCATGCCAACAAGACTCCAGGAGATGCCAAGCAGACACTTGCTGAGAGCTGCCACTCTGGTGCCAGGGAGTCTGGACCTGCCAGATCTCATGGCTGCTCTGCCCTGAGCTGCCCTCATCATTCTAGGATGACCCATGTTCTGAAATAGGAGCCATTTCTCCATCCTTAAACAACCAAGCAAAACTGTACTTTTTGTTTCTTTCTCACAGAGAGCAATGGATGTTTGGGAGACATCGATTTGTCTTAATTAAAACAAAACTGGATCACAGTCACTCTTACGAAGTAGACAAAAAGTAAACAAGAACTTTCGATGAATAGTTAGAGCCAAATTTTTCATTTTGTGACATGTGAACATGGTCTGAAAAGGAAAGAGAAATCCTCTCGTCCTCCAGGGGAACACTTAAAAGCTGACCTTTTAATGTCCTTCAGCCAGGGCACAGGGTCACTTCCACTACTGCTCTGAAATGGTAAGAGGAACAGTGTCCAAGCCTTCTCTCACACTTGTGGACAGATCTGGCTGGGTACCTGAGAGGAAATCTAACAAATGAGAAATGGAAAAACTTACTGAAACCATTTCTCCTGCCAGAGCAGAAACTGGCCAAAGTGGGGACACTACTAGTGCCTTGTGGTGCCAAATAATGAAAAGTTGTTTCAACACTCTTTCCAAGTGAGGAAAGAGAAAGTGAAAGATGAGCAGCAGAGGAAAGCAAAACAGGAATAGGATGCAAGTGTATGGTCAGAGAGGCAGCAAACCTCAGGAATGGCCAGAACTGGCTCTCAGCTAACTAGGATTTTAGAGACTTGCAGCAAGAGGGCTCAAACACTTCCTTATCTAACCTAATTTCCAAATGATACCTACATCATATCATCTGGACAGCCTTCTTTTAAGCTTTAACAAAATTATTAGCTGTCATCTTGATCCAAAGTCCCTTGTCTTAAATTCTTAAAAATGCCTAATATTTTATTTTGACATGAGGTCTCATTTTTAAATTATAATTACTTAATCACGGAATATGCTATACTCCATGGTGCAGCCAATCATTGGAAAGGGCCTAAAGGCCAGGACCGATAGAAACATTCAGTGTAATCCCACCAGGATTACTGAGGAATGGAAGAGCCACTTTCCCCTGCTTATGAACACTAGCTTATTACACAGGATGATATGTTGGATGAACCTGAGGAAAATTTATGCTTATGTTGCTAATTGGTATCTTGGCAATAGAGTATATTAAGTTTAATCAGCTTCTTTTTTTTCCTCCTGTCCCAGAGCAAATAGGATTATTTCTCCCTTGTTTTCATTGCAGGTTTATCTTTCCCAAATCCCTTCTGTCAGGTAATTAGATTCAAGTAGGAGAGACAGGGACATTTTCAATGTTTATTGGTAACCTCTTTCTAGCCAAAAACTCCTAAAATTTTTATTTTACGTGTGTTAAACATGGGGCTTCTTCTGTTGTCACCAGCAGTTTATGGATACCCAAAGTCAGTTTAGTTTGCTAAGTGTTCCATCCTGATGGTAGCTGATTTGACAAAAATTACTCAGTAGCAAAAACAAACAAGCAAAAATCCTTGTAGTGAAATTACCAAAATGAAAAAATCCGTATGCTTTAGTTTATTAAAAATCACCCATTGGGGGCCAGGCGCAGTGGCTCAAGCCTGTAATCCCAGCACTTTGGGAGGCCGAGGCGGGTGGATCACAAAGTCAAGAGATCGAGACCATCCTGGTCAACATGGTGAAACCCTGTCTCTACTAAAAATACAAAAAATTAGCTGGGCATGGTAGCGCATGCCTGTAATCCCAGCTACTCAGGAGGCTGAGGCAGGAGAATTGCCTGAACCCAGGAGGTGGAGGTTGCGGTGAGCCGAGATTGCGCCATTGCACTCCAGCCTGGGCAACAAGAGTGAAACTCCGTCTCAACAACGACAACAACAATAAAAAATTACCCACTGATCTCCCAAAATGACCTTATAAATACTTAAAAAAAGCTCTTCATGGGAGAAGCTTCTGGAAAATAATTATTCAGGCTATGAATCTGGTAAGCAAGATTAAAGAGACTCCACATTGAAATATTTCCTTTTCAAAGTCAAGTGCCGCATCTTTGTGGGCTAAGGCTACTTTCTTTCTGAAATCAGTAACTTTTTCCATGTTAAAATAAGGAACAGTTGTGTTGCTCCTGAGAAACACCATTAGTTTATTATCTTATGAATCTGTGACTTATGCAACTGACTGTGTTTCTCTCTCCCAATTGGCTGCTAGAAAGCTCAGATCAAATCTGTGTCCCTGTAGTCAGTATGGAGAGCTGTATGGTGTGTATTTTTATTGTAGTCTTATTCCTGGCTTTAAATCAGATACCTTTATTCTTCTCTTTTCTTGTCACCTACTTCTGGTTTATTTCATTTCTGGTTAAATTTTCTTTCTTCTCACAGACTCCTTTGCTTAATATTTGCTATAATTTAAAAAAATACACACTCTTATTCTATAAGATTTGCATAGTGAAGCTGCCTGAGTTTTACTATCCATTAGATGAACTATTATAACTACAGGTGGCACTCAGACAATAGTATAATCATATCAGAAAACTAGTATTGGGGGTTCAGGTTCCCTACTTTATGTTGGTGTTCAAAGAGAGGCTTGATGATCATATCGACACGCCAATAAAACATGAGAACCCCAGCCCTCCCCACTAGCAGAGGAGAATCCAGAAAAATATATGCTTACACCAGCTGCAAAAATCATTCCCAAGTTGAGAGTGACCTCTGGGGGCAGTCTGAGCATAATATCCTCTGGGGTCTAAAAGGGAAATTCATTTTCCTTAGGTGCCACCATGGTTTATGGTTTGGAGAGAAATGTTCTAATTCCTTTGTGCCTTGAAGACTATTTGCTGAGCATCACCCCTCCCAGAAATGGCTACACCCATACCTGAGCCAGCAGGTGTGACTGAGCAGAGCAGCTCATCATAAAGCAGGCACGCAAGGGCTGGGATGCTGAATGCTACAGCTATTTCGTCAAGGAACTCCTACATGAACATATGCAAACACAGGGAAACTGCACCTCCAACACTGGCTTTCCTAGCTGTGCTCTGGTAATGCCAACACCAACTTAGTGACAACTCAAGGATGAAAATTTAAAATAATAAGAGTTAACATGTTTTTGTTTTAAATCATCATTCTTGCCAGTGTCATTAACTATGAAAATCATGTCTACAAATCCAGATTCACATAACAGGTAACTCAATAAAATCCTTACAACTTTTCTGTTCATTCTGATTCTGAAGACTCCAGAGAGGGATTTTTTTTAAATTGCAAAATATTAAATGTTAAAGGCTTTTCCCCTTTTAAAAACCCACAAAAATACATCATAAATTGTTGCCATAAAAATTGCTATCTGGATTTAATGCCATTATGAGTTCATAGTCTATATTTTATAGTTAAAATGTTTCAAGCTGCAATGCATCATTATAAAACACAAAAAATAACTTTTGTCTCAGAGACTCACCATTCCGCTTATGCTGAGAGACTCACCACACTTCCCTCCCTTCTGAATACCAATGTTTAATTAAATGTCCGCCCACATTGTCTATTCCTTATACTCCATTCCAGATGTCCATCCAGTGGGAAGGGGTCCCTGGACCATCTTGTGGTTGATGGCCAAGTCACTTCCATGCTTTTACTGGGCACTAAGCCAAATAAATTATCTAAAGCATTCAAAGTAGATGTCAAAATTAATAATTTTTTATTCAGATTAAATTCGGGCTCATACACCCTATTTTATGAGACCTGAGTGCTATCAACAAACTAGAGGAGATTTTCAAATAAAATCATTTCCCTATAAATTTAATCAACACCATTTTCTTCAGAAAATGAGATAGCTTCTATCAGACAAAGATTAGCAAGTACAGTGAAATCATTTGAAAGATTTGCACTAAAATGTAGCATATTACAGAGCAAGTTGTTTTCCAAACCTCTAGACCCACAGACTTTCTCTGGTGAATTAAAATGACATTAAATTCCACCCATATAATGTGCACAGCCCACAAAAATGCCAAAGGACAATTAACTTAGCAGCAGCCCTAGAATTCCAATCACATTTAGAAGCTGTGACTCACAGTCTCTACCCGACATGGTTAGTACCTAATTCGTAGACACCCATGACTAAGTCTCTCACCCCTAGGAAGAGAACCTTCCTCTCCACTTCTATAGTCTCTGTCAACACCTCTACGATAGTATCACATTAGGATTAGTTGTGTCCATTCATTTCCTCTGCTGGGCTCTGGCCTAGCTGAAAACAGAAACTGTCTTGTTTCTTGCTTTATTGCAGTGGGTTGGTATATAGTAGGTGTTCAACTTGTCTTATTGAATGGATGATTCAGTTCATTTTTGTTTAAGAGGGTTTAAGGAGATATTTTACATTACATTTTCCATTTCACTCTTGTGATTACACCCAGACGGTAAAGTTAATGGAACGCAGAAAATGGAAATGATGTGGCAGGTTGTAATAAATACCAGCTCAGGAATTCCTTACAAGTGTGTTTCCCCAATACAATGCAGTATTGTGCTCTTTCCAACAGCCATAATTTACTCAGCCCATTTTGACAGATTCTAATGAACCAAATGTCATTTATGACAATATCCATTACCTGTGCTCACTGTAGTCTGACAGGAATCACATTCAGAGTGACACCATATCCTAAGCTGGTGGTTTCTAAAGAAACATATCCCTTTAACACAAAAAAAGATAAACAGGTATGTGTGACTTTCTCATGAAAATTTGATCCTGTGTATGAGGTAGAAAGATAATCTAGCATAAATGAGGCAAATTCAATAAATTCTATTTCCATGAAATGTTAACAGAATAAAAAGAATGGTTATATGGAATATAATCAACTGGTTAAGACAGAGCTGAACACTGTTTCTATAGCTTCTGATACAGTTCTAGAGTATTTCTTGTAATCCAAATTTGTTAATAAATGTTAAATCAATAGCCCTGGTATATATTATTGCCCACCATTATTTGACCAGAATAGAATATTCTTGGAAAATCAAAATTTTAAGAAATACCATTAATTCCAAGCTGTTTCTTTAAATCCCACTTTCACTCATGTATGTTCTGAACTGACAAAGGAAGCATCTGTTAGGCAGATAAAATATACAGTGTTGACTCACTTATTTGACAGAATTAGGACACTTAGTTATTTTTTTAGGTAATAAAGGATGCCCTTTAGTGTATTATTTTTAGCTTAACTCTTTTCAAATGGAAAACACACATTACAGTGTGGAAATAGGGACCTAGAAAATAATTTAACCACTTCTAAGTACATAGAATAATTTTTGGGAACACCAATTACTATCAAAGGAATGAGTTTGTTGTAATTCTTTTTAAGTGAAACCTGTACATACGTAAGAGGTACAACATGTTTTGATATACACACACATAGTGAAATGATTACTATAGCCAAGCAAATTAACATATCCATCTCCTCACATGATTACTTTTGTGTATATGTGGTGAAATTTATTCTCACAGCAAATTTCCAGTATATAATACAGCATTATTAACTATAGTCATTTATCCTACATAACTGAAACTTGTACCCTTTGACCAACATCTCCTCTCCCTTCCAGTCCCTAGTAACCATAGTTCTACCCTCTGTTGCTGCATAATCTTTAGATTTCATGTATAAGTGAAATAATGCAGTATTTTTATTTCTGTGTCTGGCTCATTTTACTTAACAAAATGTCCTCCAGGTCTATTCATGTTCTTGTAAATGGCAGGATTTCCTTCTTTTTTAAGGCTGAATAATATTCATAATGATTCATAATAACATAGTCATATATATGTATGTATATTACATTTTCTTTATCCATTCATCTACCAATGAACACTTAAGTTAATGCCAATCTTGGCTATTAACACTGCAATGAACACAGGAGTGCAGATATCTCTTCAAGGCAATGATTTTATTTCCTTTGACTATGTACCTAGAATCATGAGTGCTGGATTATATGGTAATTCTATTTTTAAATTTTGAAGAACCTTCATACTGTTTTCTACAATAGCTGCACTAATTTACATTCCCACCAACAGAATACAGGAGTTCCTTTTCTTCACATTCTCACCAACACTTATTATCTCTTGTCTGTTTGATAACAGACATCCTAACAGATATGAGATGTTTTGTCATTGTGGCTTTTATTTGCATTTTCCTGGTGATTAGTGATTCTGAGCACCTTTTTATATACCTGTTGGCCATATGTATGTCTTCTTTTGAGAACTGTCATTTTCTCATTTTTTAATCCAGTTAGTTGGCAGCATCACACTTCCTACTATACTTCCTGATTTCAAATTGTATTACAAAGATATAGTAATCAAAACAGTATGGTATTGGCATAAAAGCAGACACATAGACCAATGAAACCAAAGAGTGAGTCCATAAATAAACCCACACATATATGGTCAATTAATTTTCAACAAGGAGGCCAAGAAAACACAATGGGGAAAGGAACGTCTCTTCAATAAATGGTGTTTGGGAAACTGAAAAGCCACTTTTAAAACGATGAAATTAAACCCTTATCTTACACCATTCACAAAAATCAACTCAAAATGCATTAAACACTTAAGTGTAAGATCTAAAACCACCATAAAGCTCTTAGAAGAAAACAGAGGGGAAAGCTTCTTGATGTTAGCCTTTGCAAGAATTTTTCAAATATGAGACAAAAACCTCAGGCAACAAAAGTGAAAATAAACAAGTGAGACTGCATTAAACTAAAATGCTTTTGCATGGCAAAGAAAACAATCAACAGAATGAAAAAGCAAACCACATATTAGGAGAAAATATTTGCAAACCATATATCTTAGAAGGAATAAATATCCAAAATATATAAGAAATTCACAGAGGATCCAAGATGGCCAATTAGAAAAAGCTCCAGAGTGTAGTTCCCAGCAAGAACATGCAGAGGGTGAGTGCTCACTACATTTCCAAACAAATTTTCATTGCCCACAGATCAGGAGATTCCCAGGCTGAAAAGCACCACGAGTTTTCAGCATGGCTGGGGATGCAGGGTGGCGCAGAGAAACTCACACAAATCTGGGCAGCCATTTCAACTGGCACCTGGAACATCTTTAAGACAGAGCTACCTATTTAACTGAAAGGGAGGGGGGCTGAGACAGGTAGCCAGGTGATCTGGCTTGGCAGGTGCCACCCCCACAAAACAAGCAATCTGAAATGCTCTAGATTGAGAGTTCTGCAGCAAATGCAGCTGGACCCAGGATGGTCCAGCTCAGTGAAGGGAAGGGCATCTGCCAGTACTGAGGCAGTCCACCAATACTGAGGCAGTTCACACAGCAGCTGGGCAGAGCCTGCAGCAGCTCAGCAATGCCTCTGCTGGCAGACTGTGAATAGACTTCTCCATGCCGGGGCAGGACATCTCTGAATAAAGGCAGCAGCACATCAGGAACGTATAAATAAAGTCAACCTTCCTAGGTCAAAGCACCTGGGAAAAGAGGCAGTTATGAGTTCCACTGCAGCAGACTTAAAGGTACCTGCCCAGCAGCTCTGCATGGAACGATGGAGCTCCTAACACAGCACTTGAGCTCCTATAAGGGACAGACTGTCTCCTCAAGCAGCCCCCTGACCCCATTATACCCAAAGAGACACCTCATAAAGGAGAGCTCAGGCTGATATCTGGTGGGTATCCTTCTGGGATGAAGATAAGAGAAGAAACCAACAGCAACCCTTACTGTTCTGCAGCCCCTGTGGGTGATCCCCAGGTAAGCAGGGTCTGGAGTGGACCTCCAGCAGTCCTGCAGCAGAGGGGCCTGTTAGAAGGTAAATTAAGAAACAGAAAGAAATAGCTTCAACATCAACAAAAAGGAGGTCCACTCAGAGACTCCATCCGAAAGTCACCAACTACAAAGACCACAGGTAGATAAAGCCACTAAGATGGGAAGAAACCAGTAAAAAAAGGATGAAAACACCAAAAACCAGAATGCCTCTCCTCCTTCAAAGGATCACAACTTTTCACCAGCTAGGGATCAAAGATGGATGGAGAATGAATCTGATGAACTGACAGAAACAGGCTTCAGAAGGTGGGTAATAACAAACTTCTCAGAGTTAAAAGAGCATGTGCTAACCCAATGCAAAGAAACTAAGAACCTATAAAAAAGGTTAGATGAGATGCTAACTAGAATAAACAGCTTAGAAGAATATAAACGACTTGATGGAGCTGAACAACACAGCATGAGAACTTTGTGAAGCATACGTAAGTTTCAATAGCCAAATTGACCAAGCAGAAGAAAGAATATCAGAGATCAAAGATCAACTCAATAAAATAAAATGAGAAGGCAAGAATAGAGAAAAAAAGACTGAAAAAAATGAACAAAGCCTCCAAGAAATATGGGATTATGTGAAAAGACCTAATCTACATTTGAGAGGTATACCTGAATGTGACAGAGAGAATGATTCCAAGCTAAAAAAACCTCTTCAGGATATTATCCAGAACTTCCCCAGCCTAGCAAGGCAGGCCAATATTCAACTCCAGGAAATATAAGGAACACCACAAAGATATTCCTCAAGAAGACCAACCCCAAGGCACATAGTTGTCAGATTCACCAGGGTTGAAATGCAGGAAAAAAATGCAAGGGCAGTCAGAGAGAAAGGTTGGCTTTCCCACAAAGGGAAGCCCATCAGACTCACAGCGGATCTCTCGGCAGAAACCCTACAAACCAGAAAAGCACGGGTGCCAATATTCAACATCCTTAAAGAAAAGAACTTTCAACCTAGAATTTCATATCCAGCCAAACTAAGCTTCATAAGTAAAGGAGAAAGAAAGTCCTCTATGGACAAGCAATTGCTGAGAGATTTTGTCACCACCAGGCCTGCCTTACAAGAGCTCCTGAAAGAAACACTAAACAAGGAAAAGAACGACCAGTACCAGCCACTCCAAAAACATACCAAATGGTGAAGACCATCGACACAATGAAGAAAATTCATTAACTAATGGGCAAAATATGCAGTTAGCATCAAAACAGCAGGATCAAATTCACACATAACAAAATGACCTTAAATATAAATGGGCTAAATCCCCCAATCAAAAGACACAGACTGGCAAATTGGTGTGCTGTATTCAGGAGCAAGTTGTTCAGTTGAAGTTGTGCAGTTCTGAATTAGTTTCTTAATGTCGACTGGATAAACAATAAAATGAAGGCAGAAATAAAGATGTTCTTTGAAACCAACAAGAATGAAGACACAACATACCAGAATCTCTGTGACACATTTAAAGCAGTGTCTAGAGGAAAACTTATAGCAATAAATGCCCACGAGAGAAGTGAGGAAAGATCTAAAATTGACAAAAGATAAAAAAAATTTGCAATCTACTCATCTGACAAAGGGCTAATATCAAGAATCTACAAAGAACTAAAACAGATTTACAAGAAACAAACAAACAAACCTATTCAAAAGTGGGCAAAGGATATGAACAAACATTGTTCAAAAGAAGACATAAATGACGCCAACAAACATAAAAAAAAATGCTCATCATCACTGATTATTAGAGAAATGCAAATCAAAACCACACTGAGATACCACCTCACACCAGTTAAAATGGCAATCATTAAAAAATCTGGAGACAATAGATGCTGGAAAGGATGTGGAGAAATTGGAACACTTTTATACTGTTGGTGGGAGTGTAAACTCTTCAACCATTGTGGAAGACAGTGTGACACTTCCTCAAGGACCTAGAAATGGAAATTCCATTTGACCCAGCAATCCCATTACTGGGTATACACCCAAAGGATTATAAATCACTCTATTATAAAGACACATACACTCATATGTTCATAGTGGCACTGTTTACAATAGCAAAGACCTGGAACCAACCCAAATGTCCATCAACAATAGACTGGACAAGGAAAATGTGGCAGATATACACCATGGAATACTATGCAGCCATTAAAAAAAATGAGTTCATGTCCTTTGTAGGGACATGGATGAATCTAGAAACCATCATTCTCAGCAAACTGACACAAGAACAGAAAATCAAACACTGCATGTTGTCACTCATAGGGAAGTGTTCAACAATGAGAACACAGGGACACAAGAGAGGGGAGCATCACACACTGGGGTCTGTTGCAGGGGCAAGGGAGGGACAGCAAGGGGGGTGGGAGGTCAGAGGTTGGGAAGGGATAACATGGGGAGTAATGACAGATGTAGGTGATGAGGGAATGGAGGCAGCAAATCACATTGCCATGTGTGTACCTATGCAACAATCCTGCATGATCTACACATGTACCCCAGAACCTAAAGTATAATTTAATAAAACGAAAGTACTATCAAAAAAAAAAAAATTCATACAACTCAATAGCAAAAAAAAAAAAAGTTGTGATTCTTAATGCTCCCAACCATTAAACTTTTTGGGTTCTTGAGGCTGGTTTTGCTTTGTTATGAAACTATGCTATGGCTTCTGGCTTCTTTTACCTTATTCTCCATTCCAGCATCTGACCTCCCTTTTTTACCTCTTTCCACTCAGAGCAACCTGAGCACCACTGTAAGGAGAATCCTCCAGCTTTAACCTATACTGGTTCACCATCCCAGTTTGGAACTGTTTCAGATTCAGTGTTGCAGAGTTTATTCCTAGAGTTCCTCCACCTGTTAAATCTGTTGGTTTGATATGCCCTAGGAAGCCAGTACTCCTGGCATCATCCACGAGCACCTTCTCTGAGCAATTAATATTCGTGCATGATCCAGACCTTCTATAATATTCCATGTTTCTTCTTAAGCATCAGATTTTTAACTTCAGTTTTTAGATGTTATCCATCTCTTAAAGATAAAAATGAATTCCTTCAGGTCAGATAGCACTCCACTTGGTTGCCTGTTCTCTGACAATTCTGTCCTGGAATCATCAAGCTGAGTGGTCATTTTCAAACTAAGATCCATAGAGGTATAGTTTTTACTCCCAGTAGATTTTCCCAAAGTTGTACTTCTACAAGTCTGCTAGAGCCACAGGGTTATTGGGTTTGGGATGCCCACTAAAGCAAATATGGCTGCAGTACCAAATACTTAGATCACAATACACAAGTTCCATCAAATACTTAGAAAGCCTTCCCACTAAGGATGGGTACAAACAAGCCCAGACTGAGAAGACTATAATAAATATCCAACAGTTCAGGGCCCAGATACTGACAAACATTCACAAGCATCAAGACAATCCAGGAAAACAAGACCTTAACAAACAAACTAAATAAGGCACCAGTGACCAATTCTAGGGTGACAGAGATATATGACCTTATAGACAGAGAATTCAAAAAAGCTGTTTTGTGGAAGCTCAATGAAATCCAAGATAACACAGAGAAGGATTTCAGAATTTTATCAGATGAAACCAACAAAGAGATTGACATAATTTAAAAGAATCAAGCAGAAATTCTGAAGCTGAAAAAATGCAATTGACATATAAAAGAATGCATCAGAATCTCTTAACAGCAGAATTGATCAAGCACAGGAAAGAATTAGTGAACTGGAAGTCAGGCTATTTGAACATACACAATCAGAGGAGACAACAGAAAAAAAGAATAAAAAATAATAAAGTATGCCTATAAGATAAAAAAATAGCCTCAACAGGGCAAATCTAAGAGTTATTGGTATTAAAGAGAAGGTAGAGAAAAAGATTGGGGTAGAAAGTTTACTCAAAAGGATAATAATAGAGAATTTCCCAAACCTACAGAATAGTATCAATATTCAAGTACAAGAAGCTTATTGAACACCAAGTAGATTTAACCCAAAGAAGACTACCACAAAGCATTTAATAATCAGACTTCCAAAGGTTAAGAATAAAGAAAGGATCCTAAAAGCAGCGAGATAAAGAAACAACATACAATGGAGCCCCAATACATCTGGCAGCAGATTCCTCAGTGGAAAACTTACAGGCCAGGAGAGAGTGGCATGACATATGTAAACTGATGAAAGAAAAAAAAGTCTTTATCCTAGAATAGTATATCCAGCAAAAATACCCTTTGAATATGAAGGAGATATAAGGACTTTCCCAGACAAACAAAACTGAGAGATTTCATCAATAACAGACTTGTCCTACAAGAAATCTTAAAGGGCATTCTTTAACCTGAAAAAAAAGAACTTTAATGAGCAATAATAAATCATCTGAAGGTACAAAATTCATCAGTAATAGTAGCTACACAGAAAAACACAGACTATTATAACACTGTAATTGTGGTACATAAACTACTCAAATCTTAAGTAGAAATATTAAAAGATGAACCTATCAAATACAATAACTACAAATTTTTAGGACATAGTACAATAAGATATAAATAAGAAACAACAAAAAGTTTAAAAGCAGGAGAATGTAGTTTAAGAGTAGAATTTATATTAATTTTCTCTTTGTTTGTTAGTTTGTTTATGCAATCAGTGTTAAGTCATCATCAGTTTAAAATAATGGGTTACTGGATAGTATTTGTAAGCCTCACAGTAACCTCAAATCAAAAAACCTATAACAGATATACAAAAAATAAAAAAGAAGAAATTATAACATACCACCAGAGAAAATCACCTTCACTAAAAAACAGGAAGGGGAAAAAAAGGAGGAGAAAACCCGAAGACAAATAACAAAATGGCAAAGTCCATACTTATAAACAATAACATTGAATGTAAATGGACTAAACTCTCCAATCAGAAGACACAGAGTGGCCAAAAAATAAGACTTGATGATGTGTTGCCTACAAAAATACACTTCACCTATAAAGACACACATAGACTGAAAATAAAGGGATGAAAAAGATATTACATGTTAATGGAAAACAAGAAAGAGCAGGGGTAGCTGCACTTAGACAAAATATATTTAAGACAAAACATATAAAAAAGAGACAAAGAAGGTCATTATATAATGATAAAGAGGTCAAAAGACCAAGAAAATATAACAATTATAAATATGTATGCACCCAATACATCATCCAGAAGATTCTATATAGATCATCCAGAAGAAAATAAGCAAAGAAACACTGGACTTAATCTGCACCATAGACCAAATGAACCTAACAAATATTTACAAAACATTTCATCCAATGGCTGCAGAATACACATTCTTCTCCCCAACATATAAATCATTCTCAAGGAGAGACCACATGTTAGGCCAAAAACAAGTCTTTAGAACAATTTTTCAAATTGAAATCATAACAAATATCTTCTCTGACCACAATGGAATAAAACTAGAAATCAATAACAAGAGAAATTTTGGAAACTATACAAACACATGGAAACTAAACAATATGCTTCTGAATGATCAGTGGGTCAATGAAGAAATTAAGAAGAAAATTGAAAATGGAAACACAACATAGCAAAACCGATGGAATACAGTGAAAGTATTACTAAGAAATTTATAGCAATAAACACCAAAACAAAAAACTGGAAAAGCTCTAAACAACCTAATGATGCATCTTAAAGAACTAGAAAACCAAGAGAAAACAAAACCCAAAATTAGTAAAAGAAATGAAATAATAAAGATCAGAGCATAAATAAATGAAATTAAAACAAAAAAACAAAAAATTGATTTTTGAAAAGATAAACAAAATCAATAAACCCTTCGCCAGACGAACTAAGAAGAAAAAAGACTCAAACAAAATCAGAGATTAAAAAGGAGACATTATAAGAGACGCAAATAAATATGAAAGATAATTAATGGCTATTATGAGCAACTATGTGCCAATATATTGAAAAAATCTAGGAAAAAAATAATAAATTTCTAGGCACATATAACCTACCAAGATAGAACCAGGAAGAAATTTAAAACCTGAACAGACCAATAACAAGTAACCTGATTGAAGCCATAATAAAAAGCCTCCTAACAAAGAAAAGCCCAAGACCCAATGGCTTCACTACTGAATTCTACCAAACATTGAACAGGCCAGTATTACTCTGAAACTAAAACCAAAGGCACATCAAAAAAGAAAAAAGAAAACTATAGGCCAATATCCCTGATTAATATTGATGCAAAAATCCTCAACAAAATACTAGCAAACTAAATTCAACAATAAATTAGAAAGATAATTCCTCACGACCCAGTGGGATTTATCCCAGAGATTCAAGAATGGTTTAATATATACAAATCAATGTGATACATCATATCAACAGAATGAAGGACAAAAACTATACGATCATTTCCATTGAGGTTGAAAAAGGCATTTAATAAAATTCAACATCCCTTCATGACAAAAATAAAACTAAAAAAACTAGGTATAGAAGGGACATACATCAACATAATAAAAGCCGTATATAACAGACCCACAGCTAGTATCATACTGCCTGAGGAAAAATTGCAAGCCTTTCTTCTAAGATCTGCAAAAAGACAAGGATGCTCACTTTCACCACTGTTATTCAAAATAGTACTGGAATTCCCAGCTAGAGCAATCAGACAGAGCATCCAATTTGGAAAGGAAGAAGTAAAATTATCCATGTTTCCAGATGATATAATATTATATTTGGAAAAAACTAAAGATGCCAAAAAAAAAATATTAGAACTGACAAATTCAGTAAAGTTGCAGGACCCAAAGTCACCATACAGAAATCAGTTGCATTTCTATATGCCAATAGCAAACTATATGAAAAAGAAATCAAGAAAGCAATCCATTCACAATACCCACAAATAAAATAAAATAAAATATATAGAAATAAATGTAACCAAGAAAATGAAAGGTTTCTACAATGTAAACTGTAAAACATTGATGCAAGAAATTGAAGAGGACACACAAAAAAATGAAAAGATATTCCATATTCATGGGTTGGAAGAATCAATATTGTTAAAATGTTCATATCAAAAGTGATCTATAGATTAAATGCAATCCATATCAAAATATCAATGACATTCTTCAGAGAAAGAAAAAAAAATACTAAAATGTATGTGGAACCACAAAATACCAAGAATAGCCAAACAAAAAAGACAAAAAAAGAAGAAAACTGGAGGAATCACATTACCTAACTTCAAATTACACTACAGAGCTGTAGTAACCAAAGCAGCATGGTACTGCCATTAAAAAACAGACATATAGATCAATGGAATAGAGAACCCAGATATAAATCTAGACATCTACAGTGAATTCATTTTCAACAAAGGTGCCAAGAACATACACTGAAGAAAAGAGGGTCTCTTCAATAAATGATGCCAGGAATATTGGATGTCAATATGTAGAAGAATAAAACTAGACTCCCATCTCTTGCCATATACAAAAATCAAATTAAAATGGATTTAATTCTTAAGTCTAAGACCTCAAACTATGAAACTACTTATAGAAAACATTGGGGAAATTCTCCAGGACATTGGACTGGGCAAAGATTTCTTGAGTAATACCCCACAACTGCAGGTGACTAAAGCAAAAGAAGATAAATGGGATCACATCAAGTTTAAAAGCCTGTGGTCCCACTTATTCAAGAGGCTGAGATGAGAGGATCCCTTGAGTTCAAACAGGCATATGAAAGGGTACTCTGCATTACTGATCTTCAGAGAAATGAAAATTAAAACTACAATGAGATATTATCTCACTCCAGTTAAAATAATTTTTATCTAAAGGACAAGCAATAATGAATGACAGCAAGAATGTAAAGAAAAAGGAACCCTCATACACTGCTGGTGGGAATATATGGTGGTGAGAATATATAATGACATGAATGCAACTGGAGGTCATCATGTTAAGTGAAATAATCCAGGTACAGAAATGCATCTTCACATGTTCTCAGTAATCTGTGGTAGCTAAAAAAAATTAAAACAATTAGACTCATGGGGATACATAGTAGGTGGTTACTGGTGGCTAGGAAGGATAGCAGTGGTGGAGGAAATGGGGATGGCTAATGGGTACAAACATATAGTTAGATAAAATGAAAGATCTAGTATTTGGTAACACAACAGGGTGACGACAGTCAACAATAACTTACTATTCATTTAAAAATAACCGAAAGTATAATTTGATTGAACACAGAGAAAGGATACATGCTTGAAGTGATGGATACTCCATTTACCCTGTTTACCCTGATGCAGTTATTGTGCATTACATGCCTGACTCAAAATATCTCACATACCCCATAAATATACACACTTACTAGGTACCCACAAATGTTAAAAATAAATGAATAAATAAAATTTAAAAATTAAAAAGCAACAAGAAGGGAAATAAGAATCAGAAGCAAAAAAGAGGTGGATACTGTTAAGTCCATTCCCCAATCTTTTATTTGTATTAAAATTGAAGCCAACCTTCAAAATATCTTAGTATTGTTAATCACTACCCAAGGGCTCCTTCATCACTATTTAGAAAGAATATTTTAATCATATTTTACTGATTAAAGTATTATATGCTCATTTGTAGGAAGCCTGGAGAACACATTTAACAGAAATTTTGAAACACTCCTAATTCCACAACCCAGCGATAACCACTGTTACCATTTTGGCTTTTTCATGAGGTTTTTCTTTCTGTTCACATATAAATAAAATTGTAGACTTGCTATGTAATTTTGTGACCTGATCTTTTAACTTAAGGATATCATATCAGCATTTCCTGTTATTTCAAAAGTATAAACATAATAAAAATTAGGAATATTCCATCTCAGAAATCCCATAATTTACTTAGCCATTCCCTTATGGCTTAACATTTAGATTGTTTCTAGGTGTAAAGTAGTATAAATAATAACATAAATGTATTTTTTCAGGAAGCATTCTTTTTACTTAGAATATTCCCTTGGGAAATTCCCTGAAACAATAGTTTCTGAGTCCAAAACTAAAGATATTTCTGAGGTTCTTAATACATACTGCAAAACTGCTTATCAAAAGCACCGCACTTAGCAGTAATCAACAGCACAAAATAAACTTGATCACTACCCATCACAATCACTAGCACTGGGTTTGCAAACTTCTTTTTCTGAAAGTAATTGCTGGAGGTGGGAAAGTGCTATTTAGTCATTGCTTGGATTTATATTTTATTGATTAGAAACAAAGTTGAATCTTTCCATATGATTATTAACCCATCACTCGCTTTTAGAACAATAAAGTATTTTCCTTTACCTATTTATCTACCATCCCTATTTTGTCCATTTACAAAGTCTTTTACATAATATTTTACAAAATTTGTATAACATGTTATTTTACTTTAACTTCTCATTTGAATGGTTTTTGATAAGTATTCATTTTAAGCCTTCTCGGTAGTTAAATCTAACAATACATTTTACTCTCCATTCATTTGAAGCTTCTCCATCAGAAATTAGAGAATTTATTTTCATGGTGTTTTTATGTTTGTATAGTTTAATTTTTATTTAGCTCTTCAATCCATCTGAAATTTACTATTACATAGGTTAATTTAAACTAAATTTTTCAAAATTAACCAATTGTTCCAATACTACTTACTGTATATATTAAATGTTTACATTTATTGAAAGAACGTGAGGTTTACCTCTCCATATAGATTGTAGTTACATAATAATCTCTGAAATAAATACCCTCGAGTTTTTTCATCTGTAAAATGGGATACATTCCCTTCCATTCCTTAGGGAGGCACTTGCGAGGACTGCAGCTCCCAGTAAAAGAGCAGAGGGTGAGTGGATGCTGCATTTCCAGACGAATCTTTATTGCCTACAGATCAGAAGATTCCCAGGTGTAGGAGCCCCAGGGGCTGCCAGCATGGCTGTTTTGACTGGCACAGCCATTTCAGCCGGCGCCACAGAACAGCGGCACTCCATACAAAATACACTGGTCTGGTTGCCCTGTTAAATGAGAAATTGAAGATTTGGGAAGGCAGATTAGCACATTCATCTGATTAAACAGGACTTAAACAGTATGCCAGGCCAGGAGATTCCCGGGCAGCAACGTTGTTTTAGCCAGGGCAGTGGGTTGCTGCACAGGAAATCACACAGATCCTGGCGCCCTTTCAGTAGGCGACTGAAACACCTGGGAGAGAGTCAACAGTTCAACTTTTAAAAAAAAGAGCTCTGAGGCAGGGAGCCAGGTGATTAGGCTCAGCAGGTCCCACCCCCACAAAAACAAACAAAACAGCAATTGGAAATGCTCGGGGTTGAAAGTTTCACGGCAAGCACAGCTGAACCCAGGACAGTGCAGCTCGGTGGGGGAGGCACGTTAGCCATTACCAAGGCACTCCACCCCTACAGAGTTACTCTGCCATTGCTGAAGCAGCCCGCCATTGCTGAGGCAACCCACCATAACAGAGTCCGCCACTACAGAGGCGGGCCACCATCGCCACGGCAGTTCTAACCACACCCATATAAACAGGACTAAAGGAAGTTACACATGGCAGCAGGGCAGAGCCCATGGCAGCAGAGCAGAGCCCACGGCAGCTCAGCGTAGCCTCAGCAGGCAGGCAGTGACTAGAGTGCCTCCTTGCTGGGCAGGACAGTGCAACGGATACTCATAAATAAAGCCCTAACTCCCCAGAACAGAGCACCTAAGGAAAAAAAGGGGCTTTATGAGTTCTGCTGCAGCAGACTTAAATGTACCTACCAAGCAGCCCTGAATGAACAACAAAGCTCACAGCTCAGCACTTGAGCTCCTATAAAGTACAGACTGCCTCCTGAAGCAGCTCCCTGACCCCTGTATATCCAAAGAGTCACCTCACAAAGGACTGATCAGACTGACATTTGGAGGGAATCATTCTGGGACAAAGACAGCAGAAGAAACTGGTAGCAACCCTCACTGTTCCACAGCTGCTACAGGTGTTCCCCAGGCAAGCAGGGCCTGGAGTGGACCTCAGTAGTCCTACAGCAGAAGGGCTAGACTGTTAGAAGGAAAACTAAGAAACAGAAATACTTCATCATCAACAACCTGGACGTCCACTCAGAGACTCAATCGGAAAGTCAGCAACTACCCAGATTACAGGTGGATAAATCAACAAAGATGGGAAGAAACCAGTGCAAAAAGGAAGAAAACACCCAAAACTGGAACACCTTGCCTCCTACAAGGGACCACAATCCCTCACCAGCAAGGGAACAAAGCTGGATGGAGAATTAGTGTGATGAAATTACAGAGTCAGATTTCAGACGGTGGGTAATGAGAAACTTCCATGAGCTAAAAGAACATGTTCTAACTCAATGCAAAGAAACTAAGAACCTTGAAAAAAATTTGAGGAAATGATAACAAAAATGGACAACTTAGAGAGGAATATGAGTGAATTGATAGAGCTGAAAAACACAACGCGAGAACTTTGCAAAGCATGCACAAGTCTCAACAGCCAAATTGACCAAGCAGAAGAAAGGATATCAGAGGTCAAAGATCAACTCAATGAAATAAAACGAGAAGGCAAGATTAGAGAAAAAAAGTGTAAAAAGGAATGAACAAAGGCTCCCAGAAATGTGGGACTATGTGAAGAGACCTAATCTATGTTTGATAGATGTACCTGAATGTGACAAAGAGAATGAATCCAAGCTGGAAAATACTCTTCAGGATATTATCCAGGAAAATTTCCCCAACCTAGCAAGGCAGGCCAATACTCAAGTCCAGGAAATACAGAGAACACCACAAAGATATTCCGCAAGAAGAGCAACCCCAAGGCACATAATCGTCAGATTCACCAGGGTGGAAATAAAGGAGAAAATGCTAAGGGCAGCCAGACAGAAAGGTCCGGTCACCCACAAAAAGAAGCACATCAGACTCACAGCAGATCTCTTGGCAGAAACTCTACAGGCCAGAAGAGAGTGGGGACCAATATTCAACATCCTTAAAGAAAAAAACTTTCAACCCAGAATTTCATATCCAGCCAAACTGAGCTTCATAAGTGAAGAAAAAATGAAATCCTCTGCGAACAAGCAAGTACTCAGAGATTTTGTCACCACCAGGCCTGCTTTACAAGAGCTCCTGAAAGAGGCACTACACATAGAAAAGAACAACCAGTACCAGCCATTCCAAAACCATACCAAATGCTAAAGAGTATCAATAAAATGAAGAATCTTCATCATCTAATGAGCAAAACAGCCAGCTAGCATCAAAATGGCAGTATCAAATTCACACATAACAATATTAACCCTAAATGTAAATGGGCTAAAGGTATCAATCAAAAGACACAGACTGGCAAATTGGATAAAAAGCCAAAACCCATGGGTGTGCTGTATCCAGGAAACCCATCTCACATGCAAGGATACACAAAGGCTCAAAATAAAGGGATGGAGGAAGATTTACCAAGAAAATGGAGAGAAAAAAAAAGCAGGAGTTGCAATTCTCATCTCTGATAAAATAGACTTTAAAGCAACAAAGATCAAAAGAGACAAAGGACATTACATTATGGTAAAACGATCGATACAACAAGAAGAGCTAACGATCCTAAACATATATGGACCCAATACAGGAGCACCCAGATGTATAAAGCAAGTTCTTAATGACTTACAAAGAGACTTAGACTCCCACACAATAATAATGGGAGACTTTAACACTCCACTGTCAATATTAGACAGATCAACCAGACAGAAAATTAACAAGGCTATCCAGGACTTGAACTCAGACCTGGAACAAGCAAACCTTATGGAGATTTACAGAACTCTCCACCCCAAATCCAGAGAATATACATTCTTCTCAGCACCACATCACACCTACTCTAAAATTGACCACATAATTGGAAGTAAATCACTCCTCAGCAAATGCAAAACAACTGAAATCATAACAGTCTCTAAGACCACAATCAAGTTAGAACTAAGATTTCAGAAACTAACTCAGAACCACACAGCTTCATGGAAACTGAAAAACTGGCTCTTGAATGTTGACTGGATAAACAATGAAAAGAAGGCAGAAATAAAGAAGTTCTTTGAAACCAACAAGAACGAAGACACAACATACCAGAATTTCTTGAAAGCAGTCTCTAGAGGAAAATATATAGCAATAAGTGCCCACATGAGAAGAGTGCAGAGATCCAAAATTGACACCCTATCATCAAAATGGAAAGAGCTAGAGGAGCAAGGTCAAAAAACTCAAAACCTAGCAGAAGACAAGAAATAACTAAGATCAGAGCAGAACTGAAGGAGATAGAGACATAAAAACCCTTCAAAAAATCAATAAATCCAAGAGCTGGTTTTTTGAAAAGATCAACAAAATAGACAGACCACTAGACATATTGATAAAAAAGAAAAAAGAGACTAACCAAATAGATGCAATAAAAACGATAAAGGGGAAATCACCACAGATGCCACACAAAATCAAACCATCATCAGAGAATATTACAAACAACTCTATGCACATAAACTAGTAAACCTGGAAGAAATGGATAAATTCCAGGACTCCTGTGTCCTCCCAAGCCTAAACCAGGAGGAAGCCGAAACTATGAATAGACCAACAACAAGGTCTGAAGTTGAGGCAGCAATTAAGAGCCTACCACACAAAAAAAGCTCAGGTCCAGATGGATTCACAGCTGAATTCTACCAGACACACAAAGAGGAACTGTTACAATTCCTTCAGAAACTATTCCAAATAATCCAAAAAGAGGGAATCCTTCCCAAATCATTTTATGAGACCAACATCATCCTGATACCAAAACCCGGCAGAGACTCAAGAAAAGAAAACGTCAGGCCAATATCCATGATGAACATAGAAGCAAAAATCTTCAATAAAATACGGGCAAGCCAATTGCAACAGCACATCAAAAAGCTTATCCACCATGATCAAGTAAAATTCATCCCGGGGATGCAAGGCTGGTTCAACATTCACAAGTATATAAACGTAATTCACCACATAAACAGAACCAAAAACAAAAACCACATGATTATCTCAATTGATGCAGAGAAGGCCTTTGACAAAATTCAACAGCCCTTTATGATACAAACCCTCAATAAACTCGGTATTGATGGAACATATCTCAAAATAATAAAAGCTATTTATGGCAAACCAACAGCCAATATCATACTAAATGGGCAAAAACTAAAACCATTCCCTTTGAAATCTGGCACTAGACAAGGATGCCCTCTCTCAGCACTCCTATTCAATATAATACTGGAAGTTCTAGCCAGAGCAATCAGGCAAGAAAAAGAAATAATGGGTATTCAAATAGGAGAGGAGGAAGTCAAATTGTCTCTATCTGCAGACGACATGATTGTATATCTAGAAGACCCCCTTGTCTCAGCCCAAAAACTCCTGAAACTGATAAGCAACTTCAGCAAAGTCTCAGGATACAAAATCAATGTGCAAAAATCACAAGCATTCCTATACACCAATAACAGACTTAAAGAGAGCCAAATCAAGAACGAACTGCCATTCACAATTGCTACAAAGAGAATAAAATACCTAGGAATACAACTAACAAGAAATGTAAAGGACTTCTTCAAGGAGAACTACAAACCACTGCTCAACAAAATAAGAGAGGACGCAAACAGATGGAGAAACATTCCATGTTCATGGTTAGAAAGACTCAATATTGTGAAAATGGCCATACTGCCCAAAGTAATTTACAGACTCAACACTATCCCCATCAAGCTACCAATGACCTTCTTCACAGAACTGGAAAAAACCACCTTAAACTTCGTATGGAACCAAAAGAGAGCCCGCATAGCCAAGTCAATTCTAAGCAAAAAGAACACAGCAGGAGACATCACACTACCAGACTTCAAACTGTACTACAAGCCTACAGTAATCAAAACAGCATAATGCTGGTACCAAAACAGAGATATAGACCAATGGAACAGAACAGAGGCATCGGAGACAACACAACATATCTACAACCATACAATCTTTGATAAACCTGACAAAAACAAGCAATGGGGAAAGGAGTCCCTGTTTAATAAATGGTGTTGGGAAAACTGGCTAGCCATGTGCAGAAAGTAGAAACTGGACCCCTTCCTGACACCTTACACTAAAATTAACTCCAGATGGATTAAAGACTTAAACATAAGACCTGGCACCATAAAAACCCTAGAAGAAAATCTAGGCAAAACCATTCAGGACATAGGAGTAGGCAAGACTTCATGACCAAAATACCAAAAGCATTGGCAACAAAAGCCAAAATAGACAAATGGGACCTAATCAAACTCCACAGCTTCTGCACAGCAAAAGAAACAGTCATTAGAGTGAATCAGCAACCAACAGAATGGGAAAAAATTTTTGCAGTCTACCCATCTGACAAAGGGCTGATATCCAGAATCTACAACAACTAAAACAGATTTACAAGAAGAAAACAAACAAGCCCATTCAAAAATGGGCAAAGGATATGAACAGACACTTTGCAAAAAAAGACATATATGAGGCCAACAAACATGAAAAAATGCTCATCATCACTGGTCATTAGAGAAATGCAAATCAAAACTACCTTGAGATACCATCTCATGCCAGTTAGAATGGTGATCATTTAAAAATCTGGAGACAACAGATGCTGGAGAGGATGTGGAGAAATAGGAACACTTTTACACTGCTGGTGGGAGTGTAAATTAGTTCAACCACTGTGGAAGACAGTATTGTGATTCCTCAAGGACCTAGAAATAGAAATTCCATTTGACCCAGCAATCCCATTACTGGGTATATATCCAAAGGACTATAAATCGTTCTACTATAAGGACACATGCACACGAATGTTCATTGCAGCACTGTTTACAATAGCAAAGACCTGGAACCAACCCAAATGCCCATCGATAATAGACTGGACTGGGAAAATGTGGCACATATACACCATGGAATATTATGCAGCAATCAAAAACGATGAGTTCGTGTCCTTTGTAGCAACATGGATGAATCTGGAGAACATCATTCTCAGCAAACTGACACAAGAACAGAAAATGAAATACTGCATGTTCTCACTCATAGGTGGGTGATGAACAATGAGAATACATGGACACAGGGAGGGGAGCACTACACACTGGGGTCTATTGAGGGGAACAGGGGAGGGACAGTGGTGTGGGGGGAGCTGGGGAGGGATAGCATGGGGAGAAATGCCAGATGTGGGTGAAGGGGAGGAAGGCAGCAAATCACACTGCCATGTGTGTACCTATGCAAATATCTTGCATGTTCTGCACATGTACCCCAAAACCTATAATGCAATAAATAAATAAATATAATACCCTCATTTTTGTTATCTTCTACATAATGTGTAATTATATTTTTTCATTTCCTCTTGCATGATTTCTTCAGAAGAATGTTTTAAAATTTATAATTTTTATAGGTTTTGATTCAAACCTCTTTATTTAATGCTTATTTTAATTACTTAGGCTCAGAGGATATAGCCTGTAACAATTTCTGTATTATAATATTTTCTGTTTCTCTATTTCCTAAATTCTAAATTGCTGCTTCCTATCTTTTTTCATTTTTTGAAATCAAAATGCAATATATCTTATAACTGACATGCTTATTTAATGATAGCTTTAAATTTTTTTCATAAAAGCTTTTAGTAAATCAAAAATGTCTTACAGCATTTACTGAATTTCCTCTCTTCCATTTGATCTCTTCTCTCTTTTATGAGTACTCACATTGGATATCTGAGATCTGTCTAACATAGCTACAGTCTTCTCGATTTTATTTCCTTGCCCTTATCCTCTGTAACTGAACTTTTTGAATTTGTTTTCACTAATCTGATTCTCTGCTGAATCCAGAATGCTTGACATCTCCTGCCTCCTGATTTCATTTGGAAACTATGTCTTTCATCTTTTTTTCATCTTTGCTCATTTCAGCCTGTTTCACTGCATAAGTTTAAGGCAGTTTCATTCAAGATCGGCCTGGCCAATATTGTGAAACCCTGTCTCTATTAAAAATACAAAAATTAGCTGGGCGTGGTGGCACACACCTGTAGTCCCAGCTACTTTAGAGGCTCCACCTCTTGAATCTGGGCGGTGGAGGTTGCATTGAGCCACGATTGAGCCGCTGCACTCCAGCTTGGGCGACAAAGCAACTCTCCATCTCAAGAAAAAAAAACACAAATCTGCTAGTGTCCTGTGTTTCCTAGGTTTCTTGTTGTAAATCTACTTCAGTGAAATGCAATATCTAAGTGTTTAGAGAATTGGAGGTCCCCTTCTCTCAAACTATGGAACATGTACTAGGCTCTGTGATATACTGTTTATACTTCTTTAAAGAAGTTAATCTATGTAGAATTGGATTATAACTGAGTAGGAGCTGAACAGGGGCTCTCAGAGACCCTTGGGGAAATATACTTTGTTCACCCAAATCCTTTACTAAGAAGCTTCTGAGTCTGAGGCGTCAGAGTTCTCCATGTGCTGATGGGACAATGTGACTGTGAGGTTCAACACCACTCAATGCTCATGAATGGTAAGACATGCCAGGTGTTTAATGAGTTGCTGATAAACTCTGGTTGTTTGAAACAAGGTTTCCTGTGCCATGTGGCAAGTGTCGGGCCTAACAGACAGCTATCAAGTCATGGCAAGATCACATCTGGCAGAGAAAATGGAACTTCAGGGTAACTTCCTATAGTTCTGCCAAACTGTTCCAATCCCAGGTAGGGCCAATTTTGCTAAATTAAAAGGTATATATGCTGCTTCTAAATGAAATATAACAAAAAATAACAACATAAAGAATTGCTAACTAAGCTGCACAGAAAAAATATTTCCCATACTCATCATCTGAACCCAGGGAAGAACAAAACGTTTTGTGCATTTATTTTTTAGACTTCTTATTCAAGTATTTTACAATAAAATTTGGCAAGTTTAATGAAATATTTTTTAACATAAAAACCATGAGTGGAATAATTTAAGGTTTAAAATTTTAAAAAATATATGCTTTAAAACATTTTAAAGGTTTGCCCCAAGTTCATGGCATTATAAATCCATCTCTTAAAATGAGTTTAATTGGGGACATTTATTTTATGTTATAAAAGCACTATCCTGTAATGGGGTAGGAAGTAAAGCTGCTTCAAGTTAGAACACAAAATAGACTCAATTTGTAAAATATGCTAACGGTAATACAGTTTCACCGCCAACAGCGGGACGTACTTTCTGTCATTAAAATAGTTTAGTTCTTAACATGGCTATTCAGAATATAATGCCCACTGAAAGATTCTAACCTTTGTGTGTGCCGAAAATTCAAAAAACCTTTTGCTACCAACCTCTAAATCAATACTTCTCAAACAGGTTCTGGTGTCAGAATGTGTGCAGTATCATGGGGATGCTTTTACAAAGCCTCATGGAATACTCAGAAATTAAATTACTGCACACATAAGTTTGAACTTAATTAAATATGATTATATATCTTATTTTAAAGTGGCAATGAGGTCAGGGACCAAACATTTAAGAAATATCTATGGAAGAAATATTTAATTATAAAATGCTTTTCTGTTAATTAATTTTTTCCTGTGAATTTGATATTTTTGAATTTGCGTTATTTAATTTTAGGTATGCAATCTAGTATGGCAAAATAAAAGTGAACATGTTTTCTCTCTTTATTTTTTTAATGTGACAGAGTCTCTCTCTGTCACCCAGGGTGGAGTGCAGTGGCGTGATCCCGGCTCATGGCAACCTCCATCTCCTGGGTTCAATTGATTCTCCTCCCTCAGCCTCCCAAGTAGCGTGCGCCAACCCCACCCAGCTAATTTTTGTATTTTTAGTAGAGATGGGGTTTTGCCATGTTGGCCATGGTGGCCTCCCAAAGTGCTCGGATTACAAGCATGACCAACTGCACCAGGCCAAACATGTTTTCTCTTGAGAAAGACCTAGGTATGAAATTGCTTTGTCATTGACTGATTGTGCCCTGGTGACACTGTTAGCTCCTCCAAGCCACAACTTTCATATTAAGAACATGGAATGACACTATCCAATTCACAGTGAAGTTGAGTTTCATTTTTGTTTTGGTGATTCTGTTTTGTAATTGTTACTTTCTTACCTTTCACTATGCAAGATTTCAAATATACATAAATGTAGGCAGAAAAATCTAATGAACCCCAAGTACCCATAACCCAGCCCCACAATCAGCAACACAAGTCCAATCTTATTCTACTACTCACCCACTCCCATTATTTTGAAGCAACTATAAATATTTTCATGTGAATTCATAAAATATGCTTTTTAACATATTTGCAATACTGTTTTCACACCTTAGAAATTAGGCATTGACAACAAAATATTAATTTTGCAATTTCCTTATAAATGTCACAAATGGTGGGTCATAAACACCATTTATGACATTTCTAAGAAACATCGTAGGTTTTTTGTCTGTTTGTTTGTTCATTTAAATCAAGATCCAAATAAGGGCCACGCATTGCAATTGGTGGATACATCTTTTAAGTCTCATTTAATCTTTTTGGTTCTCTATCTAGTTTTCTTTTTCCTTTGCAATTTATTTGCTGAAGAAGCTGAATTGTTTGTCCTGTAAAGTTTCCCACTGTCTGGAGTTTGGTGGTTGCAACCCATGATTTAGTTTAATATATTTCTTTGTACACTGCAATTCTCATAAATGGGTAGTTTGATCTAAGCCTCAATTTGGGGGAGGGTGAGGAGCACCATAGAAGGCAAGAATCCTGCATGAGTAGTGCTGGGCTCTTCCATTAAAAGATGTATGCTATTTTTCTGTCTCTCTTTTTGTGACTTTATTGGCTGTTGATATTCAATTCATAGATCAGTTTACCAGGGTTGCAAAATAATGACATTCTCATTCTATCATCCCTTCTTTATTTATTAATCAGAATATTTCTGTAAACACAAATTTTTCTTATTTACTGTTTGGTCACCCAGTGATAGCACTCATATAGAAAATGCAGTATAAATATTTGGGGTTTTTTCCTTCTATTTGTTTTCAATGAAACAAGTTGATTCCTGAGCACCCACCAACATTGACTCATGCATTTTAGTATCATTATTAACTTAGGGATTTAAATATAGTTGTTGATATGCTTAAGCCCTTTGCAGCTTTTGCTTTCATTATGCTAAAATTATCACAGTTTCTTTTTTTTCCCCCCAGGCTAGAATGCAGTGGCAGGATCTCAGCTCACTACAACCTCTGCAACCCAGGTTTGAGCAATTTTCCTGTAGCTGAGATTATATAGGCATGCATCATCATGCCCAGCTAATTTTTGTATTTTTAGTAGAGATAAGGTTTCACCATGTTGGCCAGTCTGGTCTTGAACTTATGACCTCAAGGGATCCACCCGCTTCAGCATCTCAAAATTCTGGGATCGCAGGTGTGAGCCACCATGCCTGGCCTCAAACTGTCCCAATTTCTGCTTATAAAAGTGTTGACAAGTTGATTCTTAAGTCCTTTTGATGAGATTCTAGCACTCTTGACAGGTTCCTTGCTATCTGTTAATTACATGGTGTTCCAGGCTAATTTTGCATATTTTTACCTCAGACCCAGAATAAGTAATTTTGCCATGGAATCCTCATTCCTTTTAAGTGAGACATGGTGTTTAGAGACCATGACCTTGGCATTAGATCATTGCTATTAAGTTGGCCATTTGCTGATTGTTTTTTTTTTTAATTTTTTATTGGATTATAGGTTTTGGGGTACATGAGCAGAGCATGCAAGACAGTTGCGTAGGTACACACATGGCAGTGTGCTTTGCTTTTCTTCTCCCCTTCACCCACATTTGGCATTTCTCCCCAGGCTATCCCTCCCCACCTCCCCCTCCCTCTGGCCCTCCCCTTTTCCCCCCAATAGACCCCACTGTTTAGTACTCCCCTTTCTGTGTCCATGTGTTCTCATTTTTCATCACCCACCGGGATCTGGAAAATATGTCCTGGTTTTGTTTTGTTTAAGAAAAAACACCTCAGGAGTTTTTATAGATACTTACAATTCAATTTTAGGACTATAGAGTTTTCACCTAATTTCTTATTTTTTCTCTATTTCCTTTTTCCTACATCAAGAATATGGGTTTTCAAGAACACAAGAATAAAAAATCAGATGATCACATTTGTATTGTTCATTTGCTTTGTCTCACATCACCCACACGGCAGTCTCATAACAGCAAGTCCAATGCTACCATCAACAAGAAGGTCACTGCAAAAAGTTTTAAATCTCGTATTTAGTTATTTTATCCTTGGATATGCTGACCTACAGTGAAATTCATGTGTATTAAAGTCAATTAGAATAATTCTTCTTTATGCAGTTAACACCACCAATGGGAATCATAGGTTTGTTTTGCTTTTATTATTTTATTTTTTATTCTTATGGATTGTTATTTTAAAATCTAATTTTATTTTAGAAATATATGGAAAATTCACATGATCTCAAAGCCAAATGTATAAGATAGGCATATACAGAGAAGCTTAGCTTCTATCATTTCTCCCACACCTTCTTTTCTCCCTTCCCTTACAACTGGCCTTTTTTTTTTAACTCATCACAAATTTCATATCATCCTTGTATAGATATCACTGTTGTTCAGAGGCCATGCTAATCTTCTCTGTATTGTTAATTTTAATATATGTGCTGCTGAAGCAAACACAGAGGAGCAGAAGAGTAAACTGTAATTATAAGGCACATGCCACATCTCATACAGTTCTTTATATGCAGGTTGCTTAAAAAAGGACAGCTGTAATCTTAGTCCTAAAAAAAAAAGCTCCTCTTCTCTAGTTTCAAGATTGAAATTGCAGGAATTACTTTGGATACAATTCTATTTCACATCATAATACCACACACCCAGCATGATGCCAGACACATTACAGAGATTCAATCAACATTTGTTGAGGTTTGATGGAATGATTGGGAATCTCAACACTCTCATGGTAAAGAAATTTGATGTGGAGGCAATCTTTTCTAAGCATGGCAAAACTGTGAGCTGCTTTGTTCATAAGGGTTTTGCCTTCATTCAATACGTGAATGAGGGAAATGCCTGGGCTGCTGTAGCAGGAGAGGACAATAGAATGACTGCTGGCCAGGTTTTAGACATTAAGCTGACTGCAGAGCTAAGTGAACCCAGGAAAAGCAGGTGTGAAACCATCTGCAGCAGGGATGTTCGGGTCAGTAACAGAATACCCTTCTCCATCCCCTCTACGCAGCTCCTCCTTTGACTTGGACTATGACTTTCAACAGGATTATGATGACAGGATGTACAGTTAGCCAGCACGTGTACCTCCTCCTCCTCCTCCTGCTCGTACTGTAGTGCCCACAGCATGTATCAGGAAACACCTCATGAAGGGGTAAAAGTGGCTTCAATTCTAAGAGCGGACTGCAGGGATCTTCCAAGTCTGGAAAGCTGAAAGGAGATGACCTTCAGGCCATTAAGAAGGAGTTGAACCAGATAAAACAAAAAGTGTATTCTCTCCTGGAAAACTTGGGAAAAACTGAAAAGGAACAGAGCGAACGAGCAGTAGAGATGAAGAGTAAGTCAGAAGAAAAGCAGAGCAGCAGCTCCGTGAAGAAAAGGAGACTAATGTGAAGGTGGAGTCTGAGGGGCTGTGGATGACTCTGCTGAGGAGTGGGACCTACTGGATGATGATGATAATGAAGATCGTGGAGATGATCTGGGGGAGTTGATCAAGGATGGTGAAAAAGAGGCTGAAGAAGGAGAGGATGACAGAGACAGCGCCAATGGTGCAGATGATTCTTAAGCACATAGTGGGGTTTAGAAATCTTATCCCAATATTTCTTTACCTAGGTGCTAGTCTAAGATCAAATTTTTCACCAGATCCT
Organism: Callithrix jacchus; assembly: GCF_049354715.1. Lineage (NCBI taxonomy): Eukaryota > Metazoa > Chordata > Mammalia > Primates > Cebidae > Callithrix > Callithrix jacchus. Next base: position 24,946,043 of record NC_133507.1, on the reverse strand, counting down.
CTCCCCTAGTATCTTCGTCACACGCTCACTGTTTTACTCATTCTTGTCCTTCCTGTGTTCATTAATTCATATTGCCCTGCACCTAGTCCCATTTTAATTTCCTTTGATGTTCCTAGTAGTTTTGTTAAGTCTTACCATGTAATTTTTGCTTTTAGTTTTGATACCTCTCTATGACTTAATAAAAAGGATGTATTTTTTTTAAAAGAAAGAAAGGTCTCCATTCAAGGTAGTATAATTTTTCATGAGAACTGTGTGTTCAGAATTAGGTTTTTAAATAGAGTAATGTATATTTACAGTATATCATAGCTCTATTTGATACACATATATATCTTAATGTAGTATAAACCTAATGCAAAAGCAAAATTCTTAGTTAAAAATCTTGTCTTTTCCCAATTTTAAGGGAAAATTTACTCAATCATGTCGAAGTATAAATTTTTTTAAAACCTGTTAGTATCAAATCCCAGAGGGAAGGGATTAAGAGAAGGATTCATCCAAATGGAGTAGGAATATTATTCCTTATTGGTGGTCTGCCACGTGGAAAGAGTTGAGAATTGGAAGCAAGCAGCCAGGGTCTAAAACAAAGAACAGTCTGATTCTCCAAACAAGCCTTTGGTCTAACAGTATTTGAGAGAGATTATTACTTCCTCATAGTTGTAGGAAGAAAGTGAAAAATAGAAACAAATACACACACACACCACACACACACACACACACACACACACGGAAGAAATAAAGATAGGCTCTTTATTATGACAAAGAATAATTAATATTTTTTAAGAATTTCTTTTCTTTGTTTTTTGAGACAGTTTCACTCTTGTTGCCCAGGCTGAAGTGCAATGGCATGCTCTTGGCTGACTGCAAATCTCCACCTCCCAGTTTAAGTAATTCTTCTGCCTCAGCCTCCTGAATAGCTGTGATTACAGGCACCTGCCAGCATGCCCAGCTTTTTTTTTTTGTATTTTCAGTAGAGACAGGGTTTCACCATGTTGGCCAGGCTGGTCTCAAACTCCTGACCTCAGGTGATCCTCCTACCTCAGCCGCCCAAAGTGATGAGATTACAGGCATGAACCACTGCACCCAGTATAAGAATTTATTTTATTTCTTAAAGCAAATTCAAAAATAAAAAATTAATTAGAATTTCTTCAAGTCTTTTCACTTTTGGAAGTATTTCTTCTAGCTATTCTACGCCCATGGGAATTGCAGAAAAGTCATACAGACTTGCTCTAGAATTGTTCTGACTCCAGCAGAAGAAATAAGACATCCATGTCAATAGTTACAAACCCAGATGAATCCTTAGGGCCATAAGCAAAGATGAGTGACTATTTCAAAGAGCAGGAAGAAATGCTGTTTGGCTGAGGACTTCACTAAAGGCTACCTGGAAAAGATGGTACTTAAGCTAGACATTGCAAAAAACACAGACATGCCACAAAGAGCTTTGACACCCATGGCACAGGCAAAAATCAGAAGGCAGAAGACATGGAGTCCAGTCTGGGCAGAGCACAGAGCACACAGAGAAATGGGGGATAAGGGAAGACAGGTCACCTGGGGCCAAGCTGTGCAAGGTCTTTAATACCGGTCAGCAGTTGGCCTATTTCAGAGGAGGAAACAAGGACCCATTTAAGGTTTTTGACAAGGGCTATAATCCTCAACAAACATATGCTCATTGTGCATTTACTATGTGCCAGGTTGCAGAGTACAGTCTGGAACTACAGTGATAAAAACACATAGTCCCTGCCTCTGGGGGCTCAAAGCCTGGTGGAAGAGACAGAGGAGGAAATGTGCAATGCTGGGTGCAGAGGATAAGGAATTAATATGAGAACCTCAGAGGGGATGAGAGACGACTTGGAGAAAGTACTCAGTTAGTTAAATCCAGCTCTGGAAAGGGAGACGTATGTTAGGTATGTTAATTTCCATCTAATCCTAATGTATTCATGTATACAACCATATATTATTAACTTTTAGAAACAGAAATCTGTCCAAAATAATCATGCATATGTGTATGTGCAGAATGACAAATGTAATTGAAATGGTTTCCTGGAAGAGGCAATATTAAGGGCCATCAGTCACTGTCCTGAGCTATCATTGCTGACCCCAGGGACAGGAGGCTTAACAGAAATTGCTCCAAACCTCACATCTCGCATTGTGTTTTCTTGAAACAGTTCATGATGTGGCATCCCCACAGGGTTTGTTGTTTGGGTAAGTCACTCAGACTAGCATGAGAAATCCAAACTGAGTGCCTTGTTTCACCACACCCACCTTCTCCTACCTCCTCACTCCCTCCCACAGCAATACATGATGGTTACAGTTGGTTAGGAGGTCAAAATACTGTAAGAAAAAAAAATCCCAGGATGCTGGAGGAAAGAAGGAAGGAGGGAAGGAAGGCAGGAAAGGAGGAAAGGAGAGAGAGAGGGAGCAAGGGAGGGAGGGAAAGCCAAAAATTAATGAAGAAAAAAAAAGAAAAGAAAGGAAGAAAGGAAAGAAAGAAAGAAAGAAAGAAAGAAAGAAAGAAAGAAAGAAAGAGGGAGGAACAAGGGAGGGAGAAAAGAGAATAAAAAGAAAAAGAAAATAGAAAGAAAGAAAGAGAAAATAAAAGAAAGGGAGAGAGAAAGAAAGGAAGAAAAAGGAAGAAAGAAAGAAGGAGGAAGGAAGGGAGGGAGAAAGAGATAAAGATAAAAAGAAAGAAGAAAGGGAGAGAGAGAGAAAGAGGAAAGGAGGGAGGGAGAGAGAGAAAGAGAAGAAGGAAGGAGGAGGGAAGGAAGGAAGGAAGGAAGGGAGGAAGGAAGGGAGGGAGGGAGGGAAGGGAAGGGAAGGAGACCTAGGAAGCAAACAAGCAGGTAGAACTAATCTCACCCAGGAGTGGAAGTGAAGGTGGGGATGGTATCAGAGACATCTTTGAGGAAATTAACAACTGAGCTGAAAGATAAGCAAGGATTAGATAGGGATGATAGGGGGAGGACCAGTGTATATAAAGCAGAGGGGATGTTTCAAGCAAATAGGACAACTTATGCAAAGGCTGCAGTTGAAGAGCTGCATGAAGGGAAATGAAACATGCAAGCTTCATCAATATCACCTTGCCTAGAAATGAGCTGGACAGCAATGCAGACAGAGTGTCCCAGTGGGCATCCCTGACAGCTACACAGGTGTGCCCACACTTGCCCTTGGGATGTCCCACCATGCACAACAGCTAGCAGGATTGTGCCCTCAGGGCTACCAGTTTCATTGGAGAACTCCAGCCCATGAGTGGACATTAAAGTTCAAGCTAGAAGATAGAGTGGAAATTGGGACTTTCTCAGTGCCCCGAAACCCAGGACAGTTGGCCACCCTAAAAATGTTTACATAAGAAGAAAATTAAGAGTATTACCAAAGGTAACTAAACACAGAGAATAACACAACAGATACTTTCAAGATATATCTCTACCTGGCCTCAAGGATCCATATGTCAGTAAAATTTTCCCAACCATCTGGAAGAGCCCTCAATGTGCCTCAGCCCACCAAAGTTCAGAACCAAGAAACACACTCCAGAGTGTTAAAAATCCCAAGCACGAGCTGACAAAAGTGTCCACTGAGAGACTCAAGCCCCATGGAGCCTTTACCACCAGGAACCTCTTTGCAAAGTGTGCCTACGCTTTTTTTGATGTAGGCTAGAATTGGCCAAACAAAAGGAAACATTTCCAAATAAGCCAATCACAACATAATGCCTCAAATCCCTTGTGATAGGGAATAAATTCCATTACTGCTTCTACATCTGGTCCTTCAAAATTCAGCTTGGAGAGAATCAGTGAATTATTTTCTTGCCTGACATGGCCCTTCTTTTCTGGCCAGCAAGTCAACTCACCTTTGTTTTGTAGCTGTCTTTGTTTTATGCTGTAATAAGAGAAAAAAAAATAAGATGTTCCCATCCAGTCCTCTACCTGCCATTACCTTCCATCCTTATAGCAAACCTGCAAGTCCAGTTTTCTGCACTTTCTCAAGATCACAAACACTAGTAAAATCCTTTTGCTATGCCTGAGGAGGAAGACCGCAACAGAACAGAAACCTGGCACTCATTTAAGAAAAACACACATTCAGAAGCAGAGATATTTAGTAGAAGGGGGTTGATGAGAACCAGATAGAGAGTTCCACTAGGCTAGTGGCCCAGGAGAATCATGCATAGGAGGGGAGGGATGACACTGATAGGAGAGGCCGCATGGGTAGGAAACCTAGAGATGCTGGAGGGTGGCTGATCACCTGGGAGAAGCAGAGAGATAAGATAATAAATGTCTCTTAGAGATAAAAAGGATTGCATGTAGTAGGAACATGCACAGGAGATGTAAAAAAGAGGGATCTCAAATTAGAGAGAGGCTGCAGGATTTAATATTTCTAAGGCAGAGTAGTTCGAAGAATTATATGGTCCAGTTTGGACACTTGGAATGGGTGGCTGAAGTGGAAGGTTCGTGAAGGTCACTGAAGCCAGAAAGATCCAGAAATGACAGGGTTAGATTGAAGCTTGCAGAATGACAAATGTAATTGAAACAGTTTCTTGGAATAGGCAACTTTAAGGGCCATCAGTCACTGCCCTGAGCTATCACTCCTGATCCCAGGGACATGAGGCTCAATAGAAATTGCTCCAAGTGTTAATTCTTGAACACTCCCAGATCGTGGCAGGACCTTGAAAGGAAAGAAGTCATGATCAGGTCATAAAGGTTTTGCTGAATGCTCTGATCAGAGATTTAGACAGATGACATGAGCCTCCAAAAAGGAGGAGCATTGAGATGAGAGAAGAGGACTGGCCAGGAAGTAGCAGTAGGGACTCAAAGAAGGTCAACCCCCAACCTTAGCCATGTGGTACCTGGGATGTGAGGCATGAACAACCTCCACTGTGAAGCCTGCAAGGGAGGTAGTGAGCCTGGCCAAAGCCAGTTTTCAATTGCAGCAAAAAATTGGAAGTCAGGACATGGAGTCCTGTTGACTGTGAGGGGGCAATGGAAAGCACTGGGAAGGGGGAGTCAATAAACAAAGGATAAAACAGGAGGAAGAATAGAAAAGCAAGGCATAAAGGGCTGCTGAAGAGGAGATGGTGGAGAGGAGAGCGTACTTGCTTTCTTTCATCCAGGGATTGTGAGTAACAGAATTGAGTTGCTCAAAACAACCTTGTCTCAAAGTACTTGAAGACTTTGAGGATCTGTGAGTACTGATCTGATCTCAAAGAAAAAGGATGATCTGAGGGCAGACAGCAAGGGCGCTGTCTGAACAGAACCTGTCTCTCAGCGTTCTTGAGTGTAGTGAGGGACTTTTAAGGGAAGATGCATTTGGGTCTGTCTTGAACATCCCCATTCTATACCCACCACTTAACCCATAGGGTGAAAATCATAAAAATCACCCAGTACCACAAATATGAGTCCAGGAGGACAACACTGTAAGAAGAAAACGCATACCTCAAAAGCTGGATATTGAATCTCTACTCACAGACACAGTTCTTTTATGCTTGTATGATTTGTGAAAAGCTCAGTGATAATGAAATTCAGAATTTGTGTGTGTCACAGTCAATCAGAACAGCATGTACAGTTGCATGTGCAGTATTCATGCATTTGCTACGTGCATGATCTAGGAACAGAGTACAAGTTATTCCAATTAACTTGTTGTTATCTTCTCTTAACAGACCACAAACTTACTTTCCTGTTAGATCGCTAAATCTTGGAATATTTAAGCGGCATAACTACATTTGACCAAGATTACTCACTAGCAAAGGAATGAGCTATTCAAACTCAAATGGCTTGCTGCTTAAAAATATTATACACACAGGCCAGAAACAACATGGAAACTCTCCTATGTGGAGAAGATATAAGTTGCTCATTTTGATCAGTGAAGAAGATGAAAATACCCAGTAGACCCAAAGGCTATGTCCATCTTCTTTTACCAGAAGTTTCAAAAGTCGGTATACACTTTCCACATAAAAACGATTACATAAATAACTTGGAAACATCAAGTGATATTTCTGAGGGCTGCCAATAGTTTAACCACATTGAAACTCCTGGCCAAGATATTCGTGAAAAGTTCGGAAGAAGTTACTTTGAGAAAGATGTACTTGCAGCAAATAGATTTCTTCTCTTTAAAAGAATGCATAAAGCAATAGTTAAATGAGGAAAAGGAAAATTAAGTTTGTCATAATAGTATAAGAAAAAAAGACATTTAAGAGAAGTTTAGAAAAAAGACTACACAAAGACTTCACTATTAATATATTACTGTTATTACTAGTATTAACAATTCATTCAAACATTTCTCTCATACTTTTTCTGCCCACAGATTAGATGTAAGAATGTCTTAACTGAGCTTACGGGCAAAGAACGGGCACTTGGCTTTGCTACTGCCTGGCTGTGTGATCTTGGACAAGACCCTGTTCCTCTCCAGGGCTCAGATTCCTCACCTGAAAAGCCAGAAGCCTATACTTTCTTTCAACTCTGACGTGCTATTACTACAATTCCAGATGCTACCAAGGCCACACATCCAGACCTCTGCCTCCCTGGGGATGGAAATTGTAAAGAAAATACAATCTAGAGAGGCATTCTGAAACAAGAAATCATACAAACAGGTAGCCAATAACATCCCAGGAAGGAAAGAGAAGAGTCAACTATGACTCCACCTATGATGTCATTAAGGCCTTAGGACTTTACAAACATGAAATTGTACCAACACAGACTTTCATAAATATAAGCTTATTCATACCAGAATATAGGTGTGACTTTAAGAAAGTAACTGAAAGTCTTAAAAAGGATGCCTGTTGAAGGTGGTAGGGGAAGAGGGGGCTGGAGGACATACAAGAAGTTAGATTTTAAAGGTTAAAAATGAGTAGCAGAAAGCAGCAAGAGACAGTAGGAATTTGAAAACCAAGTGGTCACTGAAAGCAATGGTAGATTAGCCTACAGGCAAAAGCATTTTTAAGTCTGGAAAAAAAATCTCAAATCTGCTTAAATGTGGTCAGGAAGAGAAATAGCAAATGCTAAGTTAGTCAAGGGCAGAGAAGTGGGAAGTTTATAGAGGAGAAGGGATGGCATGTATAAATAGGTATAAAAGGACCTCAACGACGTGAGATCAAGGTGGTTCTCTTCTTAATGGCTTCAAGCTTGCATTTGTAGGATTATCCTCAGTTAATTTTAGAAAAATCAGAACCCGCCACTTGTCCTACATATTTGGAATTCAAGTTACTAACATTTTTCCTGCCTTTCGGTGCCTAGTAGCCTAAAAGTGGTAAGATCGACATTATTTTAATACCCTATATTAATACTAACAGGTACACACATAAAGAATTCATAAAGCATAGGAAAGTGTGCATGAGGCCCTAATTTCTTTCTTTTTTTTCTTTTTTCTTTTTTTTTTTTTTTTTTTTTGAGACAGAGTCTTGCTCTGTCACCAGGCGCCAGGCTGGAGTGCAGTGGCATAATCTCAGCTCACTGCAATCTCCACCTCCTGGGTTCAAGCAATTCTCCTGCCTCAGCCTCCCAAGTAGCTGGGACTACAGGCACGCGCCACCATGCCCAGCTAATTTTTGTATTTTTTTAGTAGAGACGGGGTTTCACCATGTTGGCCAGGATGGTCTCGATCTCTTGACCTCATGATCTGCCCGCCTCGACCTCCCAAAGTGCTGGGATTACAGGCGTGAGCTACCGTGCCTGGCCAAGGTCCTAATTTCTAAGTCACCTTAGACTACTGCTCATGCTTAATATCCTTTATCCTATGGTGGCTGCCAGTGAGGAGAAAGCACTTTACAGCAAATCCATCAAGTCTGGCAGAACACATCTTCCACATTCTCCCATGCCTAACAAATCCTAAAAATAAAGAGAAATAAAAGAATACTTATGCAAAGCACAACTTTTCCTAACATTAAAAAATAAATGACCTCTACCTGAAAAACACTGAGCCTGTCACAGGTTTTTAAATTGCTGTCCATAATGAAGCTCCAAGTTTAAATCTTCAGTGAGTTGAAGCAAGGTAAGAATGGCAAATGACCACACCATCCCTCTTTCCCAGAAAGAGACCTAGGCAGAGAATGACAGACCAGATATCCAAAAACTGCCTAACTCAGTGATGAAAAGAACCATGTGCAGAATTTGACAGTCCACTCCCTAGAACTGACCAATATCCAGCTGTTTGCCTATGAACAGGTCCTCTGTGGGACAAAACTCCAAAACCACTATGAGGAATGGCCAAAGAATCTACCCCAGAGACAGGCTGGCTAGTAACTCCAAAACCACAGTCTTCTTAGCCAGTTGCCCCAAACTAATACATTCTAGCTACTTCATATACCTGATGCAACCAAGTGCCAGAACACCTTCATTCTAAGAATGCACTCATCCAATGGAAAGTCAGTGCCATTTCAATTTCAGCTAATATTTTTCACCCAAGTGTCGAAAAAATTGTGGTTTCTAATCAAAACTGGAAAGTAATAAATATGCTTATAGATGCTATCATCATAGCTAATTCCAAATTCCTGAAGGAGATGAGAACAAGCTGATAAGGCATCCATTAATCTTAAATCATTCTCTGGGGTCTAAGATCCCCAAATTCTACTGACTGTAAACAGTGGAATGAGGATTTTTAGGATAGGAGATAACTTTCTAGGTGGTTCTTCTTCTGAGAGAAGGTTCGGGAAATATTCCAGAGCAGGAGAGCCTAGGGTTTGGAATGTAATAGCCTTAGCTTCTCAAATAACCCATGGGTGCCCTTGAGTAAGTCATTTGCATATTCGGCATCTCTGTTTTCTTGATTTGCAGAATGAGGCATTTGGACCAAAGTCTCCACCAGCTGTAAAACTGTACAATTCTCTAAGTAATAGTTTACCACATTGCTGGCAAGATGGCCTCAATAATCAGAATGATCCAATTAACATTGCAATATGGAATATTCTATTTGTAGTTTCAAAAAATGGACTATTTCAGAGTGGAAAGAGTTCAGATCGTGAAATCCAGTCACTTCATTTTTTAAAAGAAATAAAGAATCTGAAGTCCAAAATGTTAAATAGTTCTGTTAAATTATAAGCTGATTAGCAGTAGAAGCAAGACCAGGCTGCCTGACTCGTCCTGTTTGCACTAAACCACACTGTTATTCAGTTGGTTTCAGACAGCTTTCTTCACCAGAAGCTGCCTTAGGCCTCCATATGATCCACAGTGTGGCTTTTATGCCTCCCATTAAATGCAGCCTATATCACAGCTGTGCTTTACTGGCCTCAGGGTTATTAGTTTTCCAGGCATTCAACCCAGGAGACATTAGAAGAATGACCTGAAGGTCTTCATGAAATGTGCCCAAGATAAAATACTTTAAAAAGTCCTGTGAGGTTCGTCTAAGACAGCAAATATCTACACACCATCCATTTGCATCCCATTTTATCAAATGAGTACTTTACAGGTAGGAAGATCCTAGTGAAACTGCATCTGACCCAACAGCACTAGAAACTAGGCTGCAGCCTCAATTGCATAAGCACTTTGTCACTCTGGCTTCAGGCCACTGTGACAGCAGGACAGTACCCCTGGCATATATATGGAGATTCCACAGGTAGGTATCCATGGCACCTGACACAGGTTCTGCCCTGGCGGCCACTCACACAGACCCTGTACCCATTTCTGGCTGTGGAATGCTGGTGACTGCTGGCATATAACAAAGGCTACACTGAAAAACTGTCCAACCACTTCCCCAGGTATGAAATCTTTGGAGAGACTGCTCTGAAAACCTTTTAGGAACAACCTGGGAATTTCTGTGCAAGAGCAATGCTGCATGCCACCCAGTATGCTGCAATTTGTTCCAACATGAGACAATTTGTTCCAAAGAGTACAACTGGCTGCTAGACATTAAACCCTATATTATGTTGGATCCAGCAACTGGGTTGAATCTCTCAGACATAATGATGTGTGAAAGAAGCCAGACACAAACGAGTATGTGCCATATGATTCCATTTACACAGAATCAAAAATAAAATTTAAAGCAGGCAAAATGAATCTGTAATACTGATAAAAGTCTGAACGGTGGTTACTTCTTGATTGGGGAATATTGATTGGAAAGTGGTACAAGAGCCTCCTAGGGTGCTGGAAATGCTCATTTTCTTGATGTAGGTAGCAACTACACAGGTGTAAAAACACTTAAAACTTTGTCAAGCTCTAAAGTTCAGATATGTATGCATTTCACTGTATATGTTATACCTCAATAAAAAATGAATTGAAAATATTGCATGGGATCTCCTAATATAAAGGCAGAATAAGCTTTCTTCCTTTCCTGTAGCATAAGTATATCTGAGATTCTTTGAACTGAGTATTTGCAAATAACATTCTTAGTAATAACAATAGCTAAATTAAATTCTTATATGTACCAGGCCCTATGCAGGGAGAGATATGAATTATCTGCTTCAAGTCCTTGCAACACCTACATAAGGTAGATACCATCCAAATCTCCAATTCACAGATGGGAAAATTGAGACAGAGAAGTAAAGTAACTTGTCCAAGTAAAACAGCAAATCAAACGGCAGAACTGGCAAATCATATTTGAACCCAAAGCAGTCTCTGACTCCAGAGACTTTGCTCTTAATTGATCTTAATGTTTTGTCATATGCTGCAGAATCAAGGGATTTTTTTTTCAAGTTTGATATAGTATTTGATTGGTTTTATCTTTTCCCCAGTGCCTGAGAAGCACCTTCCACATTAAGAAAAAAGAGAACTGGCCAGGTGCAGTGGCTCACACCTGTAATCCCAACACTTTGGAAGGCCAAAGATAGCAGATCACTTGAGCCTGGGAGTTTGAGACCAACCTGGCCAACATGGCAAAACCCCATTTCTACAAAATGCAGACCGAAAAAAAATCTGAAGGTGGTAGTGCATGCCTAATATCTATAGCCCCAGCTAGTTGGGGTGGTGGGGGTGGGGCTGAGGCAGGAGGATCACTTGGGTGTGTGTGTTGGGGGGTACTGAGGCTGCAGTGAGCTGTGATCTGCCACTGCACTCCAGCCTGGGTGACAGAACAAGACCCCATCCCAAAAAATGAAAAAGAAAAGGAAAAGAAAAAGAAAAAGGAGGAAAGAGAATCAGGATTTGGGTGGTGGGTTCATAGTCTCTAGCTGATCAAATTCCTGAGGTTCATTCAAGAGATACACCTAGTTTAGTCCAAGAGCCTATTTTCTGTGCCCTTAGTAGAGGAAAGTGGGTGCTATTATTGGCTTGTTATAGTCTCAAATTATTCCTTTCTCTTAAAAGAAATACATGGTGGGGGCAACACAGAGTGTTTTCATATGCTAGTCACTGGGGCTTTCTGGAACACCATGTCCTAGGATGAAATTTCCACAGCATGCCACACACTTTTCAAATCTGCTTTAGACCTTTTGAAAATACTAAAGGGGCTTGTTTCCCCCTTTTCCCAACTTTTATATTGTTATTATGTTAAATATAAAGTATCTGTGGAACCTGGAGAAGGCATTAACCATCCTTTAATTACAAAATGCATAGCTTGGTATTTTCCAGACACCCGCTTTTATCCTTTATGGCCCTCTCAATTAGTTCCTCTGAAGTTCTCATATGAAAACCTGTTGGATTACTGATTTCTGGATTAAAAGGAGCTATAAATTATAGACCCTCTCAAAATCCATCAGGGGAATGGGAAAAGGCAGAAAGTGACTTAACGATGTTTTAGGCCCTATTAGCAACCAGGCCTGAATGTTTGGGCTTCACAAGGCAAATATAGAATTATTCCCCAGCCCACCCCTGCTCCCTGCAATAACTAGTAATGCATTCTGCCACTTTTAAAGTGACTTGAAAAAAATGATTGAATGTTGACATTTTCAGTAAGAAATTGGTCTCATCCCACTCCTGCCCTAAAGACCAGTGTGGCTCTCTGCCCAAAGGAGTCTGCTGGGTCACAGCCCTGTCCTTTACCCCAGCCCCAGCTCCAGAACTAAGCCCGTCAAGGATAGGTCACTGAGCAGCAGCCTCAGAATGGAGAGTGTGCAGTGTCTCTTCCTGAGCTGGGAGAGAGAGGACTGAGCAACAGAATCCTCTACCTGCCCTCTATACTCCGATCTCCACCCTGCATCAGCCACCAATGTTCTGCAAGACTTTAGTCCTTCTCCCAGCCGACCTCCAGCACTCTGCCTAGCTCCAGCCAGCCCCAGAACTGAGTCCCATTCCCTGGGTAACATCTTGGATCTACCCATGTTGGCAGACTGAATTTCTCAGAGCTGTTCCTTTTGAGTACTGTCTTTTGCACCCTAACTTGGCTTTACCTAAATCAAACCAGAATGCACTGGCCTTTGGCTATACAACTGAGGATAGCACAGCTGGTCTCAGTCACTGGGCCATCTCCCTCCACTCTATCATGTGCCATGAGAAGGTGATCTTGCCTCAGCTCCTCACCTTCACTTGGGCCCCACAGGTGCCAAGGTCTGCCAGATCCACCAAGGCCCTGCATCGTGTTAAAGTCCACCCCGGTTTGCTCAACCACCCCATAAATTCAGGTTTTACCATCTTTGCATTAGGCAAACATGAAACTCTCTGTTTCACCCAGTTTTGAATGATTTCAAAGATGTTTAAATGCTGTTATGGCATCAAGGTGAATTGAGGATGAAAGGGAATCACAACTTCCAGTGCCCAGCTTACACATCTAGCCAAGCAAGGCCTTGTTCTATAGTTAGCCTTCTTTAAATGATTTAAACATACATGCACACACAACACATACACACACACTCACAGACACATGTGCACACAGGCATACACACTGTGTTCCTTTCTGAAAAATGATATTGGGGAAAAAAAGCATGAAGTAAACACTGAGGGCAAAGAAGTAACATGTAAGCAGAAAATAGAACTTTTGGATAATTTTGGAATTCAATCATCACTGTGGTGATAGCTAAGATGAACAAATCCATTATATATTTCTGAAGAAAACAAGAAAATGCAGAGAAAATAAATCATGCAAATGCAGAGAAAGAACTGCACATTGTATAGGAAATTCTATGCAAACACGGGCAATCCAGATGTTCTGTGATCCTTCGAGGGTGTCAAGGGTCTGGTGTACTAGTATTGCCAAGAGGAAAATATAATTACTTTAAAGGTCTTTTAGAGACACAGTTTTCTGACCACTGGCAAACAGCAAAGCCAAAGGTAGATCCTTGTCCAATGTTCTTACCTGGTCGTCATAGCGGTAAGTGAGGAACTGCTCCCCTGTTGTGTCTTCCAGAAAACTTCCCTGAGGAGAGAGTGCAAACTCAGGAAGGAAATAGGCTCCGGGAGATTTCTCAGCTGTGGTCTGAAAAACAAGATCATTGGGTCACAAATAAGGTTCCCGTAAGGACCCCCTGCCAAGTAAAGTCCAAGAAGGCCATTCCAGGAGAATCCACCACTAAAAGCTCTACAAAGAAACAAAAAGGGAAGTGCCTTCTCTTGGCAAAACACCAAGGTGAGGAACACCAGGCTGGGATATCACAGTGGCCTGAATCAAATGGACAGCCACGGCATTTATTCCCCGACACCTGCTTCTCTCCCTTCCCCACTCCCTCTGCTCCCCATCTTCCAGCAATTCAGCCACAGAGTAGTTAATTTTATTTAGTTGTTATAAATCTATTGTTTTTAGGATTTTCTTTTCTTCTTCCTTCCTTCTTTTTTTTCTTCTTATTTTGGCTAAGGGGTGGGAAACAAAAATTTTCTCCCATACCACAACAAAAATGCACTCCATTGTAGAAACTTTAGAACATATAAATGAGCACTGAAGAGAATAAAAATCACCCATAATCTTTTCAACCTGTAATAACCCCTTTTAATTGTTTTGGCACATATCCTTTGAGAGTTTTTCCTCATAATTCTTTGTTTAAAAATCCAAGCTTAAGTAAACATGGATATTGTAGACTCTGTTTAGTTCATGGAAAGCTCATAGCCTGGTCCGTTTTCATGCTGCTGACAAAGACACACCCGAGACTGGGAAGAAAAAGAGGTTTAACTGGACTTACAGTTTCGCATGGCTAGGGAGGCCTCAGAATCATGGCGGAAGGCAAAATGTACTTCTTTCATGACAGCGGCAAGAGAAAATGAGAGGGATGCAAAAGCAGAAACTCCTGATAAAACCGTCAGATCTCACGAGACTTATTCACTACCATAAGAACAGTACAGGAGAAACCACCCCCATGATTCAAATTATCCCCCAGAGGGTCCCACCCACAACATGTGGGAATTATGGGAGTATAATTCAAGATGAGATTTGAGTGGGGACACAGAGCCAAACCACATCATTCCACCCCCGGCCCCTCCAAATCTCATGTTCTCACATTTCAAAACCAATCATGCCTTCCCAACAGTCCCCCAAAGTCTTAACTCATTTCAGCATTAACCAAAAAGTCCACAGACCAAAGTCTCATTTGAGACAAGCCCCGTCCCTTCTGCCTATGAGCCTGTGAAATCAAAAGCAACATAGTTACTTCCTAGATACAATGGTATTGGGTAAATACAGCTGTTCCAAATGGGAGAAATTGACTGAAACAAACGGGTTATAGGGCTCATGCAAGTCCAAAATCCAGTGGGGCAATCACACTTTAAAGCTCCAAAAATGATCTCCTTTGACTCCAGGTCTCACATCCAGGTCACGCTAATGTAAGAGGTGATTTTCCGTGGTCTTGGGCAGCTCCACCCCTGTGGATTTGTAGGGTACAGCATCTCTCCTGGCTGCTTTCACAGGCAGGCATATAGTGTCTGTGACTCTTCCAGGAACATGGTCCAAGCTGTTAGTGGATCTGCCATTCTGGGGTCTGGAGGATGGTGGCCCTCTTCTCAGAGCTCCACTAGGCCATGCCCCAGTAGGGACTCTGTGTAAGGGCTCTGACCCTATATGTCCCTTCCACACTACCCTAACAAAAGTTCTCCATGAGGGCTCCACCCCTGCAGCAAAATTCTGCCTAGGCATCCAGGCATTTCCATACAACCTCTGAAATCTGGGCAGAGGTTCCCAAACCTCAACTCTTGACTTCTGTTGCAGGCTCAACACCTTTGGAAGGTGCCAAGACTTGGGGCTTCCACCCGCTGAGGCCACAGCTCAAGCTCTACATTGGCCCCTATCAGCCACAGCTGGAGCAGCTGGGACATAGGGCACCAGGTTGCTAGGCTGCACACAGCACAGGGATCCTGCGTCCAGCCCACAAAACCACTTTCTCCTCTTGGGCCTCCAGGCCTGTGATGGGAGGGGCTGTCATGAAGGTCTCTGACAAGGCCTGGAGACATTTCTTCCACAGTTTTGGGGATTAACATTAGGATCCTTGCTACTTACGCAAATTTCCGCAGCTGGCTTGAATTTCTCCCCAGAAAATGGATTTTTCTTTTCTATCACATAGTCAAGCTGTACATTTTCTGAACTGTTATGCTCTGTTTTCCTTTTAAAACTGATGGCCTTTAACAGCGCCCAGGTCACCTCTTGAATGCTTTGTTGCTTAGACTTGTCTTCCACCAGGTATCCTAAATCTCTCTCTCAAGTTTAAATTTCCACAGATTTCTAGGGCAGGGGAAAAATGCCACCAGTCTCTTTGCCAAAACATAACAAGAGTCACCTTTGCTCCAGTTCCCAAGTTCCTCACCTCCATCTGAGACCACCTCAGCCTGGACCTTTTGGTTCATATCATTATTAGCATTTTGGTCAAAGCCATTCAACAAGTTCTAGGAAGTTCCAAACTTTCCCACAGTTTCCTGAGCCCTCCAAACTGTTCCAACCTCTGCCTGTTACCCAGTTCCAAAGTTTCTTCCATATTTTTGGGTATCTTTTCATCAGTACCTCATATTACTGGTACCGATTTACTGTATTAGTCTGTTTTCATGCTGCTGATAAAGACATACTGAAGACTCAGAAGAAAGAAAGGTTTAATTGGACTTACAGTTCCACATGACTGGGGAAGCCTCAGAATCATGGTGGGAAGCAAAGGTACTTCTTACGTGGCAGTGGCAAGAGAAAATGAAACGGATGCAAAAGTGGAAACCGCTGATAAAATCATCAGATATTGTGAGACTTATTCACTACTATGAGAACACCATGAGGGAAAATGATCCCATGATTCAAATTATGTCCCACCAGTTCTCTCCCACAGCATGTGAGAATTATGGGAGTGCAATTCAAGATGAGATTTGGCTGAGGACACAGAACCAAACCATATAACCTGGCATCTGAATCATTGGACATAAGTCACAATGGTTGGAGTTCGAGGGGGTCAGAAATGACATGCTCTTTGGGGGAATATGCCTTTGATATGATGACTGAATGGACTTGCTACCATCACACTATTGTCCACCTCCTGGGAAAGCCTGTCCAAGGGAAGATTGAGGAGGTAGAGGGCTTACCAGGTTGCCTTAATTGCTTCAAGGAGGAAAGTAATAAAGGAGACAGAATCTGTAGTGCAGTCAAAAATACATGGATCAGTGACTATACCCCTGACTGGATACCTCACTCCCCCTGCTTTGGAAGAAATGAGTCAGAAATAAAATAAGAGGCCACAGATGTTACTCTAAGGAAATTGCTCTCTACAAACAGGAGGAGCAGGGAATAAATGTATTCCTCTGACACCTCTGCTGCTCCAATGAACTCATTCTCAAACTGCAGCAGGAACTATGGTTATGCCAAAGCATCCCACTGAATACTGTGCTTTAGAAAGGGAAATCAATATATGATCATTCTGTCAAGGAACAAAGAAAAGATAATTTCATTAGACTAGATGGTCTATATAGCACTAGACTGTTAAAATAATTTAAAGATTTTCTTATTAAATTTCATTTATGTGAGAGATTTGGCACCACTATTTTTAATTGCTGTTACTGGCTTTAGAGTTCAAAGAATCATCATTTTATTTTTTTTACTTTAATTTTTTTTTTTTAGACAGAGCCTCACTCTGTTGCTAAGACTAGAGTTGAGTGATGTGATTTCAATTCACTGCAATCTCTGACTCCCAGGTTCAAGCAATTCTCCTGCCTCATCCTCCCTAGTAGTTGGGATTACAGGTACCCACCATCATGCCTGGCTAATTTTTAGTAGAGAAAGGGTTTCACCATGTTGGCCAGGCTGGTCTCGAATACCTGACCTCAGGTCATCTGCCATCTCAGCCTCCCACAGTGCTAGGATAACAGGCGTGAGCCACTGTGACCAGCCAGAATCATCATTTTAAATACCTAGAGAGACCTTAGAAGTCATCTAGGTCAAACTCCTTATTTCAAAAATGAGTAAACTATAGCTCTGTGAGTTAGTAGACTAACAAATCACCAAATCTGAGAGTAACTATTCCTGCCACCCACAAAGAAAGAGTAAGTGTAAAAGCCCTAAAGTAGAGAGGAGGTCAGTGAGTTCGAGGAACAGAGCCAGCTTACAGTCAGAGCTAGAACCTACTAGCAGCCATGTGCAAATACTTGGACAGATTCATTCACCAGAACGGGAGCAGTCAAAGATCACCACCTAAAAACAGCTTCCTGCATACAGTGGACCTTCCAATGTGATGCTTATATTTAGTTGACCATGCATTCAATGCATTCAACACACATTTTTTGAGCACCGAATATATGCCTGGCACAGTTCTCAGAGCTATAGACACAGTGAAGAACAACAAAGATCAGGTTCCTATTTTCATGGAGGTTACATCCTTGCTGGGGTGGGGGGGGGTGTGGGGAGATACATACTAAAATAAGTAAACAATTACATAAATAAGAAAATTAACATTCTAAGTTCTAAAGGAAATGAACAAGATGATGAGAATAATATTGGGAGAGGACTTCAATTTTAGATAAGATGGTCAAAAAAGGCATCCCTGAGAAGATAAGATTTCAGATAATACCTCAAACAGGAGGAGCCAGTTATGGAAAAAGCTAAGGATAAGTATTACTGGCAAAAGAAGAACAAGTACAAAAGCTCCAACGTGGAAAGGAGGTCAGTGAGTTGGAAGAATCACAGGAGGTCAATGTGGCTGGATTCAGTGTGGACAAGTAAAAGTGGCATGAAATGGATAAAGGAAGGGAAAAGCCACCCAAGACATTCAAAGCCTTACTGCAAGGATAGGGAAAACCATAGAAGTGTATTTAAACAATACTGACTGCTTTGTGAAGAATGGGCTAGAAGGAGGCAAAGTGTAATCATAAAGATTAGTTGGAAGGTTGTTGGTACTAATCCAGGTCAGAAAGGATGGTTCCTCAGACTGAGATGATGGCAATGGAGAAGGAGAGAGGTGCATGGTTCAAAGGAGAACCAACAAAAGCTTGCTGATGAGGGAGGAAAAGTGAGGAATCAAGGACGACTTCTGGGTTTTTGGCTTGAGCAATGGATGTAAAGGAGTTGCAAAGGATGGATAGCCCTGAGGCACAAACAGATTTGTTGGGGAGGGTACAGTCAATAGTTTTGTTTGAGTCAGGTTAAGTTGGAGATGTCCACGAAACATCCATGTGAAGAGCTTGAGTTTGTCCTTCAATATGCAAGTCCAGAGCTCAGAAAGGAAGTCTAAGGCTGGAGATAGGGATGTGGAAGTCATCGCTTGCGTTTTCATAATGTATGTATGTATATTTACATATATTTACAGCCATTATACCAGAAAAGCCACTCCCTAGAGAAAGTTTGGCAGGCAAGAGGGCTTTGCCTGACACCCTCAATTCTAATATTTGAAATTAAGTAGAAGAGGAGGAGGAAGCAGAAGACACAAAAAATAAACAACAATTAGAGTAGAATAAAGGGGAAAAAACATATATTAGGCTATGGGGAGATTTAGCATCAAAGAGAACAGTCAAGTGTCTTGAATGCTGCTAAGAAACTGCGGAAGATGAGGCCAGAGAAGTATCCATTGGATCTAGCAACAGGGAAGTCAATGTTGACTTTGACAAGGGTAGTTATGGCACAGTTTTTCTTAGAAAAACTGGGCCTTCCCTTAGGAGAAACGTCTGAGTTCACACACAGCTTCAGAAGGCAAACATCATACCAAACATATATTTGACATATCCATCCAGATGGAAGTTGACTTCCTAAATGTCAGGAAGACTCAATGGCATGCAGCCCCTCACAGGATAGGGTGACCAAAGAGGTCAGGGCCCTTAAGCAGCAAAAGTCAGATGAAAGGCAGGAGGAACAAGCCTGGATCAGGAAGTGTGCGATCTTCTCAGGGCACTGAGCCAGGCCTAGGAGAGAAGCTGCCAAAATGCATCATCTCAACCAGCCACTGTCCACAGCTGCTGAGTCACCAGGGACACGGTCAGGAGGAATCCAGACAGCACCTCCAGGGACTATGAATATGAGAGTTGGGGATACAGCTGTGTCTCCACATCCCCCTCCAGCTGAAGGATTTGCCTTGAGCAGCAGGAAGAGTATATGGGATGGCTATTCAAGAACAAGAGTTGAGTGTTCTAGACCTTGATCTACATACACACACTGTAAAGGGTCAAAAATAACTATGACAGCTAGGAGAAAGTTCTACTTGATTCTGATATTATGATATAACAGGAATATGTATTTGGCCTCTGACCAAGGTTCTTCACATAGAGCGCCTAAAATCCTCGTAATTTCATGAGCAATAGGGGCAGGAGGAGAATTTTTTGTTCTACTAGTTGGTCTTTGACTGCAGTTCCTGACACAGAGCTCCTAAGGCTTTGTGGTTTCCTGAGTGACAGGAGCATCTGACACAGTTCCTGAATTGCTTGGAATTTCCTGGGTGCTAGGAGCATCTTTAGTTCTAATGAGGTGACTCTTGGTGGGCCCCTGGATAGCCTCAAGATGGGGGATGGTTGCCAGGGAAGGCAATCATGTGATTAGAAGGTTGGAATTTTCAGTCCTCACCTGCAACCTCTGGCAAAGTTCTATGGAGAACCATAGAAGAGTATTTAAACAACACTGACTGCTTTGCAGAGAATGGGCTAGAAGGAGGCAAAGTGGAATCATAAAGACATAGAGACCATTAGCCACTGGCTGATCCCAATGGCCAATGAGATAATCAACCACGCCTAGGTAATGACACCTCCATGAAAACTCAGGATTGGGTTCAGGGAGTTTCTGAGTTGGTGAACATATCTGTGTGCCTGGAGGGTGGCACACCCCAACTCCTGCACCTGGAGCCCTTCCAGACCTCACTCTATGTATCTCTTCATCTGGACACCCATCTGTATCCTTTATTGTATCCCTTTATAAGCTGGGAAATGTAAGGTGCTTCATTTAGCTCTCCAAGCTGCTCCGGCAAATTAAATCAAAGCCAAGGAAGAGCTCAATGTATAGCCTGTTTGTCAGAAGCATAAGTGATAACCTATACTCAGCCTAACGCTTGAGATTGGCATCTGAATTGGGGGGCAGTCTTGTGGGTCTGAGCCCTTAACCTGTGTGGTCCGATGCTATCTCCAGGTAGACAGGGTCAGAATTGGACTGAATTAGAGGACACCCAGTGGTGTCCAGTGAAGAATTGCTTGGTGTGTATAGAAATAGCCCCACCCAAGTGCTGTGCTGAGTGGAGAGTAGAGTAAGAAAAAGCACTTTAGTTTTTTTGTTTTATGGTTTCTTTTTCCTATTTCTCAGATTGATGTAATGGGAAGAGAGGGAAGTAGGGGAGAAGTGGGTATTCCTATAGTCAAGAGTAGAATCCAATATGCCTCCAAAGTTAAGGAGTCACCAGTTAAAACAAATGCAATGTAATTCCCATTGCAATTAAACAAGCCAGTCTGAACACTTCTGACCTGGTGTGAGTCCCAACAGGTGAGACGCCCATCTCTCTCCAGAGCGAAACACAGCCAAATACCACACCACGAATGTCTATAGAACCACAGCGAGTGAAGGGCCCTAGGCTTTCTCCCACATGCTGTTGCTAAGCCATGTCACTGCACTCTGGATTGAGAGCCCAACCACACACTTTCTCGCCATTCACTTTCTCTTTAGATTTGGCCTGCTTTTGATCTGGGCTCCATTTATCAGGATATGCGGTGCTCTCCTCCTGTTCCACATCAGCCCAAATTTGTAGGCATGCCCATAATCTGCATCCTTGTCACTGCTACAAGCACTGAACAGGAAGAGGGCTGAGGCCTGGGCCCTCTACCTATCCAGGCTGATGGCAAATTGACCGAATTATAGTTCCTCATTTCCCATGTCATCATGTTGGCCACTAGGGATTCAAGAAATACACTGTCAGATGCTTCAAATCTACATTGACACATAACACAAGAAGGTAAGATGCTAGATGGAAGAACTAGGATTCCAACAGGTTTTAACAGGTTGGTCAAAGGCTAAATGCCAAGAAGGCAAAGCCCTGAGTCATTCTGCTAGACTCTTCTCATGACACCAGTGCTTAGTCAGACACCATGTAAGGTCATTGCCAGAAATATCAATGCATAGATAGGCCTATCTCTATTAGCAGCAACCAAAGCAGGGTGCGGTGACTCAAGCCTGTAATCCTAGCACTTTGGGAAGCTGAGGCAGGAGGATCACTTGAGTCCTGGAGGTCAAGGCTGCACTGCAGCCATGATCACGTCACCACACTCCAGCCTGAATGACAAACCAAGATCGGCAAGCAAGAGTTTAGTATTTGAATGGGAAGTTAGGACCATTCCTACAAGTGAAAGATCCCTTTAAATGTTAATATTCCATGAGTCAGGAAGTATGCATCCCAGACAAATCAGGCAGAATCCCCAGGCTCAAAGCCAGCCTCCGTCTGCAAGGAATATATTCACTGTATTCCTCTGGGGGCATCAGGGGGCTGTTCTCCCTGGCCCAGATGGCACATGGGACTTTATAGATTGTATCTTCCAAGGCCCATGAGGGAAAGTCAAGTTAACTAGCAGTAGTTAAACTCAGTGCACCAAACACATTTTTCTTCAAAAAACGATGATGTGCATTTGGTTCCTTGAACCTGAAACAAAAGTTAAAAAGTAAACCTTCTGGATCATTTTGGTTTTTCTAGTAGAATGCCGTCATTCTGAAACTTTTCAGTCTTAGGTGTCCAAAACCTTACTGATGAAATATAAAATACATTTACTTTGGCAGGATTTGAAGGGTAGGTTAAAAGAAAAGGAGTTTTCATGGTTTTTTTCTAAGATAAAAAAAATTTCTAGAGATTTAAGATTATTTTTCTCTGTTTACCATCAATTAATTATATGTTCTTCTAAGATTGTTCATTTGAAAGACCTAACATTTGAAATAATGTCTGGATACACCTCAGCCAAAATGCCCTGTAGTTTTGAACTTCAGCTTCACTCTGGATCATATTTTCAAAAGAAATATGAGCCCCAAGCCCTTCTCCACCCCTCCTAAGGCAGTGAGGTGGGCAGGGCCTTCACTGCCTCCCTTACTCAGCATGAGGTGTTTACATGGACAGGCTCCTTCCCTGAGTTTAAATCTATCATAGGAAGACTCTCTTTAGAAACTGGAATTTTCATAGCACCACTGCTCCTTCTGCCACTACACATGCATTCTCTCTGGAATTTTCTCTCCTTCTCTCTCCTTCCCTCCCTTTCTCAAAGATCCCCCCGCCACACACACACACACACACACACAAACACACACACAGTGCACACATACTACACATACATAGACAAACACATACCATACACTACATAAATATACCACAAATATACCATACACACATACCATGCACACAAATACACACTACACATACATAGACACACCACATATCACACACATACACACACAGTCACATACCACACGTTACATGCATACACACACACCACAAATATACCACACATACACCAAACACAAGATGTACTCACACACCACACACTACACACATGACACATACACACACTATACACACACAACACACACTACATACATACATACACAATACCAAACATACCCCACACACACCATCCATACACATCGCATACCACACACACACACACACATATACTACACACTACACATATACACACACATCACAAACATATCACGCACAAACATCACATACTATAAACACGCACATGCATACCTTCATCATAAATATCCTGCCCACACACACCACACACATGTACATATACACACACATACCACACACACTACATACATGTACACACCACAAATACCCCAAACACATATACGCCACATAGCACACACACATACACACACTGACACACATCCCTAATCAGCATTAGCAAGCAGGGGCCAGTGTAATCAGTGAAAAGATCTTGCTGGAACACATTTCGCCTTTCAGTTCCCTGAAAGGAGAAAACCTATACATGGAGTCACATGACTTCTCTACATCTCTGAACGTTCTTTAGGGCTCAGTACTGGGCTTTATACATGAAACACCTTCAGTAGCTAACTTCTTTCCTAGGAAAGCCGGCCCAAGTTGGCCCTCTCCCCCCAGAGCCCACATGCCTGCTGTCTGAATATTCTCTGCACCACAGAAGGCCCAAAGGCTCTGGCTGAGTAGCATGCTGGCATTTCACAAGGGGTTATTTAAAAACTTTACTATTCCTCCGAATGGGGAGCGGAAAGAAAGCCTTCCCCTGCCAATATACACAATGCAGATCCTCTTTCCCTGGAGCCCGTCCCCCAAAAATTTTACTTAAGAATCCATTTTTCAAGACCTTGAAGTAAGCTGACCTATTGGAAACAGCCTCAATTAGCAAAATGTCACATGGAAATAAGTCTGCTTCAAAGTTCCCCAGGAGAAAACTGAAAAGAGTATTCTATGAACAGGGCTCCATTGCTAAAGGAAAAAATGAGGTGTTTGTCTGAAATCTTGATAAATTGTAAACTCCCTACCCAATTACCCCCATCCTCCCCTTCCTTCTGGTCTAGTCACTCAGCGAAGGTGAGGGGTGACACCATTCCCACAAAAGCGCTCAGGAGAGAAGAGAATGCTGGTTATTTGGTGATTTGAGGGGCATGAGTCACTGTTGGTGAGAGGAAGCATTGTGTGTGAGAACCACCAGAAAGAATGCTGTGCAGAAATGAGGTGTTTTCTGGTGGATCTTGGTCTTTCTCTCCCAAAAATCACTTCCACGCCCTGACAGGAATTCCATGTTGAAAAAGAACACTCTCGCAGAGCCCCATCTAGGCAGTGGAATCTGCACTTTGATCCTCAAGTGAAGCAAGTATTTTCCCACAGCCTCTTCACCACTAACACTCATCATTATCTCTCCGGCAGAGAAAAGGCATCTTTGTCTTTTAAATTAGGTACAAATAAACATTTTATTTTACCAAAATGGTTGGGTGAGGGGAGAATCTCAAAAGCATGGAGTGTCAGGTAATTACTGGGGTTCACAGGGCCCATTCGATCACTCAGCGTATGTTTATTAAGCACCTACTATGCGCCAAGTACTGTTTTTGATACCAAGAGTTCAACAGTCAACAAAACAGACAAGAATCACTTTTCCCAAGGAGCTTATATTCTCACTTGGAGAAGCAGAAATAAACATAATACAGAAGTAAATTGTATACTATGTCATATGGGAAAAAAGCTCTGAAGTGCTGGGGTTTGAGGTATAAATTGCAGCTTTAAATAGAGTGTTCAGGGCAGAACAGAGTAGATCTAGGTTCCTTAAAGAATCACTTTTTTGTTCTAATTTTCTAAACTGACAAACTGGATCTTGCCATCTTCCTTGGAGATTTCAAAGTGTCTACACTCTCTTGGAACCTGGCTGGGACCTACAGGACTCTGGAGTCTATCTGCTTCTACCCAAAGCAGTAAAGTGACCCTTTCCTCCCTGGCCCCAAGTATCTCTCTGCCTCCACAGCCCTCCAGCTCCAGCCTGGCCAGGCCTGAGTGCGCCTGCTCCACCAGTAGTACCTCCTGCCTCCTGGAACAGTGGGGGCCTCTGCCATCCTGCCATCCCTTGCTGTTCTCCTGGCCATGCTTCTGCCCAGTGAGACACAGCCCAACAATGCTCACACCTTACAATGCCAGTGCAACTGACATATGCAGAAAACACCCACATGTCAACAACTGATTAATTATGCAGATACAATGTTCTTGTCGCCAACCTCAGAGACCATTACTGAGTATCAGTCAAATCTGTGTATATTCTCATGCATGCATTTGTGTTAATTCAGTAGCAAAAAAAAAAAAAAGAAAGAAAGAAAAAAAAAAAGCATTACTAGCTCTTCCCAATTTGGCAATGAGACACCACCCAACCTGACAAAGTCCAGAAACACGTCAGGGACATGTTCATGTTTATTCAAGATCTTTCTCACCCCTACAGCTTTATTTCTTTCAGGAAACAGCTCGTCTGTGTGGCTGAAATCATGCAGGCTTTCAAAATGCAGCCTTCCAAGAGAAGGAAAAGACAGAAATGTGCTGTTTGCACATACTCCGAAAAACATTTATATTCATCATAAGCTGTTTTGTTTTTCTAAGCTTTTCCGGACAGGAAGTGTTCAGTGTGAACACATCAGTGGAGCTGCCAGATTTGCTCTTTGGATGCTCGTGCCTTTCAAAATTCTTAAACAAGCAAGAAGTTAGGAAGACAGAGATTTAGAGTCAGGGTGTCTTTGTTCAACATGTATAAAATGGTATCACTCTCATTTCCATAAATGACAAAAAAAATCCTTGGGGGTTAGCAGATCATATTGAGGACTTCTTTAGAACAAAAGGTGATGCTTTTACAATATTAAGATGCTAAAATCAACCCCTGCAATACAATGGTAACAAAGCCATATTGGAGTCATAAATCAGCAGGGGAAAAAAACTGCTACAAACATACTATCTTTTGTTAAAACAGAAAAAAAAAGAAGACTGCAAACTAATCCAAGTAGTGTGTTGGATGTGATACAGGTTTCTGATTTTAAGTTGGCCTATTTTAAGGTATATTTTAAATTTCTTAACGATATATGGAATTATGAATACTTTTCTTTTGGGTGTTTAAAACATCATTATATCATTATGTATTTATTTGACATGAAAATGTCAATTGGGGACTGGGAACAGTGGTTCATACCTGTAATCCCAGCACTTTGGGAGGCCAAGCTGGGTAGATCACTTGAGGTCAGGAGTTCGAGAGCAGCATGACCAACATGGTGAAACCCTGTCTCTACTAAAAATGCATATATTATCTGGGCAGGGTTGCAGGCACCTGTAGTCCCAGCTACTCAGGAAGTTGAGGCAGGAGAATCACTTGAACCTGGGAGGTGGAGGTTCCAATGAGCTGAGATCACGCCACTGTACTCCAGCCTGGGCAACAACTAAACTCCATCTCAAAAAAAAAATGAAGAAAAAAATTTCACTTGGTTTTAGGCCTGAATAAACATTGGATTCATTGGTATCAGATATATGGAAAATCAGATTCATACACTAGACAAATTTGGAGACACTGGACATTTGTTATAATATACTGGTGATGGCTGCTCCAATTTATACAGGGGGCCAGACTTGCAGTTGGGAGCCCAAGTGTCCAACCCACCTCTGCAAGAAAGTGGCTGTGTGGCTCCTGACATGTCCTTGCAGGTCTCCAGGCCTTACTCTCCATACTGCTAAAGGCGGACATCATGTTAGATGAACTCCAAAATTCTCCACAGCTGGAGGAAAGTCAAGCAGGAGGATGAAGGTGCAGTCATTTGGTTTCTCTACTGTATTTTTTTAATTACCAAAGTAAAACCATTGATGTCAATTTGGAAAAAAAGTTCCCTGAGCAGAAAAAGTACTCAGCAGTCAAAAAATAAAACTCTAGTATCCTTTGTCATGAGAATCATTGCATTTTCTTAAATCAAAAGGAGGCACAGAAGAGAAAAACTGCACAATGCCCCTCTCACTGACTCAAGGAGCCCTCAGATAGAGCCACACTCCACTCAGTGATAAGAGAAAAATGTAGAATAACTTCAGGATAAAAGAATCATCACTAAACACTAGTTTATTTCTTCACCCCACTGCTACTGGTGAGAGGAGGCAGCTTGCATATTTTGAAAAGACGTACTTGTGCTCTCATGGCTTCAGTTTCCTAAAATAATATACGATAGTGTTCTTTAAACTGTAAGAAGCTGTACAAATGTAAGATATTATGATTGTTGTAATCACAAAGTTCTAAAGTCAAGTTTTTAATATAAGCCTTAATACTACTCTACAAGCATGTGTCATGTTTGGTGCTAGCCATGACAGATGGAACAAGACACTCCATGTTCCCAGAGAATTCACTGTCAGGGATTCAGTGTGGACTGAGAAACGGACAAGCAAATAGACAATTATGAAGCTATGTGACAAGGACTATCCAAGACAGGGAAGAACAGATTGCTAGGGGCACAGGAGTGTAAGCATCACACATGGCATTACAGAGACAATGACCACAAAGCTGAGATGTAAAGAATAAGTAGGAATTAGCCAGAAAAATGGGAGGACACAGGAACAGGCCTTCTAGTACAACATGAACATGATGAACAACATAGGCAAGGACAGGAGATGGGTGGCAACAGTTCAAGTTGCATGAAAGGTATGTGACTCTGCCAAGCTGGATTACAGAATGTGGGGGAAGCCAGGAGAGAAGTTGAAGAAGTAGGCATGGGCTGGATCCTGTAGCGGGTCTGGAAGGCAGACCATGAAGTCCGTGTTCATCCTGAGGAAGCACTGGAGAGATATTAAGTAGAGAAGTGAAATTGTTGTTATGAAGAATGGATGGGACGGTAAGTGATACAGAGGCAGGGAAACTAGTAAGGCCACTATAACATTCCAGAAGATAAATGATGAGGTGATGAGGATTGAGAGGAAAATGAACCAGAACAAACTAACGTATTTCAGAAGTCAAGAAAAAATTATCCTAATATATTTGAAATATTGGGACAAGTGGCAAAGTTTCAGACAAACTATGTAATTAACCAAAACTGACTCCAAATAGAAGAGGAAAAATCTCAATAGTCCTTTAACCAATAAAGAAATGGAATCAGTTTTTTATATTCTTCCCATTAAAAATATATATATATAACCACAAGGTTTTAGAGATGTGCCCTACAAAACATATGGGCTCTATATAACATTCAAAGCATAAATAATTCTCCTCTTAAAAAAAATAATGCTTTCAAAGAATAGTAAAAGAAAGGAACATGCAATAATTCATTTTATGAGTTTATTATATCTTGAAAACAAAACCAAATAATAATAATAAAAGAAAAAAATCACACATCAGTCACTCTAAAATGAAGTCAAATTTTCTAAAAAAAATATATACAAAATAAATTTAACATTGTACAAAAAGAAACCATCAACAGTAGAATGAATCAGTAAATCATGATGTATTTATACACTGGAATAGAATAGAATAGTAAAAATGAGTGAACTCGGCTTCACAGGTAAACAGGGATGAAATTTTAGACTATAATACTGAGAAGAATAGATAAGGTATGACTTCATTTGTATAAAATCCAAAAAAATGATAGCAACAAATGATATGCTATTTAGGAATACATACTCAAATAGTAAACTATAAAGATAAGGAAGTATAAAAACAAATTTCACCTTTGCTGTGCTTATACCCGAGGAGACAGGAGAAGAGAGTAAGAAAAAGTCATATAAGAAGTTTCACAGGTGCTCCATTTCCTAAGCTCCATGGTGGGTACCTACAGGTTCATTATGTCATTATGTCTGAGCCATCTTACGTATTATTGTGCAACTGGGCACTATATAAATTTACACAGCCATCCTCCTTTAAACATAACATTATATAAATTCTGTTATGTATACATTTATAATTAAATTAGGTTTTAGGCCCGGCACGGTGGTTCACACCTGTAATCCCAACACTTTGGGAGGCCAAGGTGGGTAAATCACTTTAGCCCAGGAGTTCGAGACCACCCTGGGCAACATGGTGAAACCCGTCTCTAAAAAAATGAAAAAAAAATAATTAGCCTGGTGTGGTGGCACACACCTGTAGTCCCAGCTATCTGGGAGGCTGAGATGGGAGGAACACCTGAACCTGGGAGGTGGAAGCTGCAGTGAGCCAAGATCATGCAATTGCATTCCAGCCTGGGTGATACAGCAAGACCCTGTCTCAAAAAATTAATTACATAAGTTTTAAATCAGGCATGTATCTAATATATATACATATATATTAGATAAATATAGTTTTTTGTATCAATGAGAAAGTGATGAATTATTTAATAAACTCTTCAGCACAATAAATAAGAAGGAAAATGGGCAAACACAGACCATCCCTCAATCAATGCACCTAAAACAATTCCATATGAATAAAAGAATGTAAAGGTTAAAACATATAAATATATATAATTTCACTATTTTCTAGAATTAAAAATTGCATAAGAAATGCCTGTTATCAATCACATTGTTTCCCCATTATGAGTTACTTTTCTTTCATCTGGAGTTTTTGAACATATTTGTAACAGCTGATTTAAAGTATCTGTCTAATACAGCCAACATCTGGCTTCCTGAAAGACAGTTTTTATTAACTGCTTTCTTTTCATGTTATGGGCCACACTTTGCTGTTTCATTGCATGCCTCCTAACGTTTTGTTGAAAACTGGACAGTTTAAATAATACAATGTGGCAACTCTAGAAATATTTTCATCTTCCTCTTTAGAAGTTAAAAATGTTACTGATTATGTATATATGTCTCAGTATGTCTTTTCTCGTCAGTCCTGACTGTAAGCAGTGAGAGCACCCTTTGAGATACAAGTCTTCCTTCATTCAAAAAAACTTTCTAACAGTTGTTTCATTATTGCCTCATCTCCATCCATTCCTTTCCTCCTGCTGCTTCTACTGTTTGAATATTAGGGCTTCTAGAACTGTTCTCCAAGTCTCTTAGCTTTTCCCTCAGGCTTTACACTTCATGGTTTTCCACTGCATTAGATGGTATTTCCTCCACTTGGCTTTCCTTCAACTCATCCACTGAATTTTTGCTTGGAAAATCTCATTTGACTTTTAGTTTAAGAAAGTGGTGTTGGGCTGTAGTAAAATCTCCTTACATCTCTGAATTGGTGGCTGTTCCAGTTTTCCTCTGTCCCCTCATCAGTACTGTTTCAATAAGAGCTGTCTGTTCTGGATATGCAGCCTGTTATTCCTCCTGCTGGCTGGTAGGCCCTCTAGGTGTGCTACTTTCATGTTCTTTCATGCTCTTTCATGCACACAGTCTAAGAATTGATACTGAAGGGTATTTTGAAATCATATGTAGCTTATCAGTATGTTAACAGGGAGGAGGACAGCTGTAGGCTATGTAAAGATTAAACTCTACATTGGTTATCTCCTTGCAAGGAAGAGGACAGAGGATGTCAGCTGGCTGTGGTCTGAGTGATGGAAGGAAGAAGATGGGGCAAGATATGCTGATCCCACCTCTTGCCAGGAAGTCCTAAGAGCTGCAGTGTTCAGTAGAGTAGCCAGTAGGCACACATGGCTATCACACATTCTAAATATGGCTAGTCTGAATTGATATGGGCTGAAAGTGTAAGTACTCGATTTCAAAAGACTCGGTAGGAAAAAAAGTAATGTAAAGTATCTCATTTAGAATTTTCATATTGATTACATGCTGAAATAATATTTGGATATATTAAGTTAAATAAAATATGTTACTAAAATTAATTTTCACCTGTTTCTTTTATTTTATTTTAGAGACAGAGTTTCACACTGTGGCCCAGGCTGAAGTGCAGTGGTACAATCATACCTCACTGCAACTTCAAACTCCTAGGCTCAAGGGACTCTCCCACCTCAGCCTCCTAAGTAGCCAGGACAACAGAGACTTCCACTGTGCCAGCTAATTGTTTTATTTATTTATTTATTTATTTACTGCAGAGACAGGGTCTTGCTGTGTTGCCCAGGCTCATCTCAAACACTTCAACTCAAGTGATCCTCCCAGCTCAGCCTCCAAAAGTGCTGCAATTATAGGTGTGAGCCACTGAACCCACCCCTTTTAGCTTATTTTAATATAGCTACTAGAAAATGTACAGTTATATATGTGGCTTGCATTACATTTCTATTAAGCAACACTGCTATATAGGATCCTGGAGTAGTTCTTACTTCCCTAAAAGTTCTGAGAAGAAGGAAAAGCACTGATTTAAGTCAGGCAAGTGTTTCCAATTCATTTTACTCACCAAGATGCAGTCTTTGGTTCAAGACTAAGCAGAGGATACCCAAAGGGGCTTCACAAAAGAATAATCAAGACCTCATGGCATTGCAGACCCCACACCTAAGGAGGGGTCCCACCCACACATCAATTATTGGCTCTGCCGCCAACCTCAAACCCCTGTGAAAAGACCTAACTGAAAGAACACAGCATAGAAGAATCCCACAATGAAACTGAACAACTAAATCATTTGATTCCTAAGCAGGATGCCGTAAAAAAGCCCAAATGTTCTAACTGCAATGTTGTGTGTAACTCAAGACATGAAGCTTCTTCCATTTCTTCCCTTTTAGCAGCTGCAACTCAAGTATAATTCAAACAGTGTGATTACATCTATTTCTGACACTTGGATGATATCTCATCATTACTGCAAATCTGTTTGTCCCCTCCCATAAGTCACTGCCCACGGTAAAACACTGACCAGTGTGATTGGTTGTGTTTAGGAGTAAGTGAAATGCACATGAATCACAAAGCTGCTTGTGAGAAAACCAGTCTATTCCCTTCTTTAAAAACAGTTCTGTTTTGATGAAAAGCGTCTTTAAGTGTTCAGAAGGAAAAATGGTGTAGCTGCTTGCCTGCATCTACTCAGAGGTCTGTGACAGGTTGTAAAAGAGAGGCATCTGCTACTTGGCTTAGGGCAGAAACCAGGCTGTGGATAAGAGGCCAGACCAGGAGGAAAAAGGAGGGAGGACATGCTAGCTGCCAGCAAGAGGCTGGAAAGAGCCCATTGCAGGGTTTCTCCACATACCCGGGGAAGTCATAGGGAAAGGCAGTTTCATATTCCTGGGGCCTCACTTTTACTTTGCTGTCCTCAGGGAAGATGAAGAGAAAGAAGAAACAGCTACCTTATTAAATGACTGTGATGTGCCAGGCATCTACTAGATGCTTGGCATAGTTTATCTAAATTAATCTCACATCAACCCTGTACAAGGAAGTTAATATGAAAGAAATGAGGCTCTGGAGGTAAGGAGAGCTGTCTAATATCACAGTTAGAATGTGGTAGAGCCTGTTGGAAAACTCATTAATTTCATCTTCACAGAGCCATAAAGGATATAAAATAATTTTCCTTTAGGCAAAAAGTAAATGAAGTTAAACATTTAGAAGAAAATATAAGAGGAAATCTTTGTGGCATCCAAGTAAGAAGGGATTTCTTTAAAAAGACACACAAAAAGGCAAACTATAAGAGACAAGATGAGTAATCATCCTTCCATTCATTGATTCAACAAACATTTTTGAACATCTGACATTTGTCACACACCACCCCAGGCACCTAGGAGACATCACTGGACAAAACAGACCAAAAGCCCTGCTGTCCAAGAGCTTATGTTTCTAGAGAGAAACTACAATAAATTCAAATAAACATTTTTGTTCGCCATAAAAGAAAAAAATACAGGCCAAAGACTGAGTAAAGATTTATAATCAACAAAGAATCTGTATCCAGAATATATAAATGATGTGTACAAAGAAACTAAAAGAAATAAAAAACAAAAAACCCTTAAGGGCAAAAGAATAAGCAATTCACAGAAGTAGAAAGTCAAATACCAGTAAATATGAAAAGATGCATATTCCACTAGTGATCAGGACAAGATAAATTATAATATCAAAGAGATACAATTTTGTAACTATGAAGCCTGACAATATCATGTACTGAAGATAATATGGTATAACGAGGGTTCTTAATTGTTCATTTAAACTATACATTGTTGCCATACTTTGCATAATAATTTTTCTAGTAGCTAATAAACCCGAAGATGGGTGTATCATTTCCCCTAGCAATTCCACTCCTAAGTATAGACCTTAGAAAAATAAACGTATATAAAGAAGATATACAGAATTGTTTGTGAAAAACAAAATTGAAAATAACTAAATGCCCAACAGGAGAATAAATAAAGAAGTTTGATGTCTTCATACAGTGAAATACTACTCAACAGTGAAATAAGTTAATTAAGGGGGGAGGAACTCAAGATGGCGCTGTGAGAACAACCCAGGATTGAAGCTCTTGGTTAATCCACGGAGAGGTGAGTCGGAGCGGAATTTTCAGACTGATCTTTGTTGCCCACAGAACGGGGAAATTCCCAAGTATAAAGGAGATGCAGGACACCAGGCAGAGGCTCTGCCTGGAGAAGCCGGCAGCCGGGGTGGCGGCAGCCGGCCCTACCCAGTGATCCCCACAGGGCGCGCTTGTCCGGGTGCCCTGTTGAAACGGCAACCTGAGACTTGAGAGGGCTGAACTTGAGACTGAAAGGGACTTGGGCAGTGGGCCAGCCCAGGGGATTGCAGGGACACAGCGTTTGGGATACCGCAGTGGGACAGACAAAACGGCGATTCCAAACGCTTGCCATGGAGACGGTCCCTGAGACGCTCCGTGGGGGTGGGGCGTCCACCATTACCGAGGCAACCCACCCCGACTGAGACACACGCCCACTGCTGACGCAGCCTGCAGTTGCCAAGGCAACCCACCTCTACTGAGATACACGCCCACTGCTGACACAGCCTGCCATTGCCGAGGCAACCCACTACAACAGAGAGACTCCACTGCAGGGCGTAGCCCATGGCGGAGACCCCAGCAGAACAGCAAGAGCCTGCAGCAACAGGGCGAACCTCACAACAGCAGGGCGGAGCCTCGGCAGTCAAATAGTGACTAGACTGCCTCCTAGCTGGGCAGGACACCTCAACAGACATCCACAAACAAAGCCCCAACCTCCCAAGACAGAGCATTTGAGAAAAAAAGGGGTTTTTTAATGAGCTCTGTTGCAGCAGAATCAAACATAGCAGCCTAACAGCCCTGAATGAACAACAGAGCTCACAGCTCAGCAATTGAGCTCCTATAAAGTACAGACTGTCTCCTCAAGCAGCTCCCTGACCCCTCTATATCCAAAAGACTGACATTTGGCAGGCATCATCCTGGGACAAAGATAGCAGAAAAAGAAACTGGTAGCATCCCTCACTGTTGCGCAGCTGCTATAGGTGCACTCCAGACAAGCAGGACCTGGAGTGGACCTCAGCAGTCATACAGTGAAGGGGCTAGACTGGTAGAAGGAAAACCAAGTAACAGAAATACTTCATCACCAACAATCTGGGTGTCCACTAAGAGACCCAATCGAAAAGTCAGCAACTACGCAGACAACAAGTGGATAAATCCACAAAGATGAAAAGAAACCAGCGCAAAAAGGAGGAAAACACTTGAACCCAGAACACCTCGCCTCCTAGAAAAAACCAAAACTCCTCACCAGCAAGGGAACAAAGCTGGACGGAGAATGACTGTGATGAAATGACGGAATTAGACTTCAGAAGGTGGATAATGAGAAACTTTTGTGAGCTAAAAGAACATGTATTACATCAATGCAAAGAAACTAAGAACCTTGAAAAAAGATATGAAAAAAGATTTGAGGAAGTGAAACAACAATGGATAACTTAGAGAGGAATATGAATGAATTAAAGGAGCTGAAAAACACAATACGAGAACTTCGCGAAGCATGCACAAGTTTCAATAGCCGAATTGACCAAGCAGAAGAAAGAATATCTGAAGTCGAAGATCAACTCAATGAAATAAAATGAGAAACCAAGATCAGAGAAAAAAGCGCAAAAAGGAATGAACAAAGTCTCCAAGAAATGTGGGACTATGTGAAGAGACCTAACTTACGTTTGATAGGTGTACCAGAAGGAGACGAAGAGAATGAATCCAAGCTGGAAAATACTCTTCAGGACATCAACCAGGAAAATTTCCCCCACCTAGCAAGACAGGTCAACACTCAAATGCAGGAAATACAGAGAACACCACAAAGATATTCCACAAGAAGAGCAACCCCAAGGCACATAATTGTCAGATTCAACAAGGTTGAAATGAAGGAGAAAATACTAAGGGCAGCCAGAGAGAAAGGTCGGGTCACCCACAAAGGGAAGCCCATCAGACTCACAGCAGATCTCTCGGCAGAAACACTAAAAGCCAGAAGAGAGTGGGGGCCAATATTCAACATTCTTAAAGAAAAAAACTTTCAACCCAGAATTTCATATCCAGCCAAACTGAGCTTCAGAAGTGAAGGAAAAATAAAATCCTTTGCGAACAAGCAAGTACTCAGAGATTTTGTCACCACCAGGCCTGCTTTACAAGAGCTCCTAAAAGAGGCACTACACATAGAAAGGAACAACCAGTACCAGCCATTCCAAAATCACACTAAATGCTAAAGAGCATCAACATAATGAAGAATCTACAACAACTAATGGACAAAATGGCCACTTAGCATCAAAATGGCAGTATCAAATTCACACATAACAATATTAACCCTAAATGTAAATGGACTAAATGCATCAATCAAAAGACACAGACTAGCAATTTGGATAAAAATCCAAAACCCATCAGTGTGCTGTATTCAGGAAACCCATCTCACATGCAAAAATACACAAAGACTCAAAATAAAGGGATGGAGGAAGATTTACCAAGCAAATGGAGAGCAAAAAAAAGCAGGAGTTGCAATTCTCATCTCTGATAAAATAGACTTTAAAGCAACAAAGATCAAAAGAGACAAAGAAGGCCATTGCATAATGGTAAAAGAATCAATACAACAAGAAGAGCTAACAATCCTAAACATATACGGACCCAATACAGGAGCACCCAGATACATAAGGCAAGTTCTTAATGACTTACAAAGAGACTTAGACTCCCACGCAATAATAGTGGGAGACTTTAACACTCCACTGTCAATATTAGACAGATCAACCAGACAGAAAATCAACAAGGATATCCAGGGCTTGAACTCAGACCTAGAACAAGCAAACCTGATAGACATTTACAGAACTCTCCACCCCAAATCCACAGAATATACCTTCTTCTCAGCACCACATCACACCTACTCTAAAATTGACCACATAATTGGAAGTAAAGCACTGCTCAGCAAATGCAAAACAACTGAAATCATAACAAACTGTCTCTCAGACCATAGTGCAATCAAGTTAGAACTCAGAATTCAGAAACCAACCCAGAACTGCACAGCTTCATGGAAACTGAACAACTTGCTCTTGAATGTTGACTGGGTAAACAATGAAATGAAGACAGAAATAAAGAAGTTCTTCGAAACCAATGAGAACGAAGACACAACATGCCAGAATCTCTGGGACACATTTAAAGCAGTCTCTAGAAGAAAGTATATAGCAATAAGTGCCCATATGAGGAGAATGGAGAGATTCAAAATCGACACCCTATGGTTAAAATTGAAAGAGCTAGAGGAGCAAGATCAAAAAAACTCAAAACCCAGCAGAAGACAAGAAATAACTAACATCAGAGCTGAACTGAAGGAGATTGAGACACAAAAAACCCTCCAAAAAATCAATAAATACAAGAGCTGGTTTTTTTAAAAGATCAACAAAATAGACAGACCACTAGTCAGACTGATTAAAAATAAAAGAGAGAACAACCAAATAGATGCAATAAAAAATGATAAAGGGGAAATCACCACAGACTCCACAGAAATTCAAACCATCATCAGAGAATATTACAAACAACTCTATGCACATCAACTAGTAAACCTGGAAGAAATGGATAAATTCCTGGACTCCTGTGTCCTCCCAAGCCTAAACCAGGAGGAAGCCGAAACTATGAATAGACCAATAACAAGGGCAGAAGTCAAGGCAGCAATTAAGAGCCTACCACACAAAAAAAGCCCAGGTCCAGACGAGTTCACAGCCGAATTCTACCAGACACACAAAGAGGAGCTGGTACCATTCCTTCTAAAACTATTCCAAGTAATCCAAAAAGAGGGAATCCTTCCCAAATCATTTTATGAGGCCAACATCATCCTGATACCAAAACCCGGCAGAGGCCCAACAAGAAAAGAAAACTTCAGGCCAATATCCATGATGAACATAGATGCAAAAATCTTCAATAAAATATTGGCAAGCCGATTGCAATAGCAAATCAAAAAACTTATTCATCATGATCAAGTAGTATTCATCCTGGGGATGCAAGGCTGGTTCAACATACACAAGTCTATAAACTTAATTCACCACATAAACAGAACCAAAAACAAAAACCACATGATTATCTCAATTGATGCAGAGAAGGCATTTGACAAAATTCAACAGCCCTTTATGCTAAAAACCCTCAATAAACTCAGTATCGATGGAACGTATCTCAAAGTAATAAAAGCTATTTATGACAAACCAACAGCCAATATCATACTGAATGGGCAAAAACTGGAAGCATTCCCTTTGAAATCCGGCACTAGACAAGGATGCCCTCTTTCACCACTCCTATTCAATATAGTACTGGAAGTTCTAGCCAGAGCAATCAGGCAAGAAAAAGAAATAAAGGGTATTCAAATAGGAAAGGTGGAAGCCAAATTATCTCTATTTGCAGACGACATGATAGTATACCTAGAAGACCCCATCGCCTCAGCCCAAAAACTCCTGAAACTGATAAGCAACTTCATCAAAGTCTCAGGATATAAAATCAATGTGCAAAAATCACAAGCATTCGTCTACACCAATAACAGACTTAAAGAAAGCCAAATCAAGAACGAACTGCCATTCACAATTGCTACAAAAAGAATAAAATACCTTGGAATACAACTCACAAGGAACGTAAGGGACCTCTTCAGGGAAAACTACAAACCACTGCTCAACGAAATAAGAGAGGACACAAACAGATGGAGAAACATTCCATGTTCATGGTTAGGAAGAATTAATATCATGAAAATGGCTATACTGCCCAAAGTAATTTACAGAATCAATGCTATCCCCATCAAGCTACCAGTGACTTTCTTCACAGAACTGGAAAAAACCACCATGAACTTCATATGGAACCAAAAGAGAGCCCGCATAGCCAAATCAATTCTAAGCAAAAAGAACACAGCGGGGGGCATCACACTACCTGATTTCAAACTATACTACAAGGCTACAGTAATCAAAACAGCATGGTAGTCGTACCAAAACAGAGATATAGACCAATGGAACAAAACAGAGGCACCGGAGGCAACACAACATATCTACAACTATGCAATCTTTGATAAACCTGACTAAAACAAGCAATGGGGAAAGGATTCTCTATTTAACAAATGGTGTTGGGAAAACTGGCTAGCCATGTGCAGAAAGTAGAAACTGGACCCCTTCCTGACACCTTACACTAAAATTAACTCCAGATGGATTAAAGACTTAAACATAAGACCTGGCACGATAAAAACCCTAGAAGAAAATCTAGGCAAAACTATCCAGGACATAGGAGTAGGCAAGGACTTCATGAACAAAACACCAAAAGCATTGGCAACAAAAGCCAAAATAGACAAATGGGACCTAATCAAACTCCACAGCTTCTGCACGGCAAAAGAAACAGTCACAAGAGTGGATCGGCAACCAACAGAATGGGAAAAAATGTTTGCAGTTTACCCATCTGACAAAGGGCTGATATCCAGAATTTACAAAGAACTCAAACAGATTTACAGGAAAAAAACAAACAAGCCCATTCAAAAGTGGGCAAAGGATATGAACAGACACTTTACGAAAGAAGACATATATGAGGCCAACAATCATATGAAAAAATGCTCATCGTCACTGGTCATCAGAGAGATGCAAATCAAAACCACATTGAGATACCATCTCACACCAGTTAGAATGGCGATCATTAAAAAATCTGGAGACAACAGAAAGGAACACTTTTACACTGTTGGTGGGAGTGTAAATTAGTCCAACCATTGTGGAAGACAGTGTG
The DNA here is from genome assembly GCF_049354715.1 of Callithrix jacchus. Lineage (NCBI taxonomy): Eukaryota > Metazoa > Chordata > Mammalia > Primates > Cebidae > Callithrix > Callithrix jacchus. Next base: position 24,907,362 of record NC_133507.1, on the reverse strand, counting down.
GCGATTCCTCAAGGCCTTAGAAATAGAAATTCCATTTGACCCAGCAATCCCATTACTGGGTATATACCCAAAGGACTATAAATCGTTCTACTATAAGGACACATGCACACAAATGTTTATTGCAGCACTGTTTACAATAGCAAAAACCTGGAATCAACCCAAATACCCATTGATGATAGACTGGATTGGGAAAATGTGGCACATATACACCATGGAATATTATGCAGCAATCAGAAATGATGAGTTTGTGTCGTTTGTAGGGACATGGATGAATCTGGAGAACATTATTCTCAGCAAACTGACACAAGAACAGAAAATGAAACACTGCATATTCTCACTCATAGGCGGGTGATGAAAAATGAGAACACATGGACACAGAGAGGGGAGTACTAAACACTGGGGTCTATTGGGGGGAAAAGGGGAGGGCCAGTGGGAGGGGGTGGTGGGGAGGGATAGCCTGGGGAGAAATGCCAAATGTGGGTGAAGGGGAGAAAGCAAACAAAACACACTGCCATGTGTGTACCTATGCAACTGTATTGCATGCTCTGCACATGTACCCCAAAACCTAAAATGCAATAAAAAAAGAAAATAAGTTAATTAAAACTATATGTAACACCATGAATAAATCTCACTAACACAATGCCAAGTAATTGAAGCAAGTTACAGAACACTCACAATATAATTTTACTAATATAAAGTGGATTTTTTGTTTTGTTTTCCCAGAGATGGGGTCCTGCTATGTTACCCAGGCTGGATTGCAGTAGCTATTCACAGGCACAACCATAGCACACTACATACAGCCTCAAGCTCCTGGGCTCAAGTGATCCTCCTGCCTCAGCCTCCCAAGTAGCTGGAACTTCAGGTCCTAGCCATTTATATACAGTTTAAAAGTATAAAACAATATTGAATATTTTGTTTAAAAATATGTAGCAAAAGTATAAAGAAACGGAAAGGAATTATAAACTGAAAATTCAGAATGGTCATTTCCTCTGAAGACAAAAGGGAAAGAAAAAAGGAAAATGTGGCTAGGGCTTTGTGTTGACAAAGTTTTATTTTGCAAACTGGGAGGTGGTAAATGTGTGTGTATTGTATTATTATTTATTTAATCCATTTAATTATTAGCAAACAGCCAAAATCTCAAAAAAATTACAATATCTATAAGACATAAGCAAGGATGCTCAAATGATAAGTTAATGCTATCCTTGATAGGTTGGAAACAACTAATCTTTGCTTCAGGTTTCAAATCTACTATGAAGCTCTAGGGTTGGAACACCAACATGAAGTTTTTAGTGGGAGACATACGTATGGCCTAAAATACTATTACGCAGGGAAGAAAACGTAAATGTTTTTACTAAAAGCAGAATGAGAAAACAAAAACAAAATGATTACGTGTCAGGCTGTCAAAGGCTCAGCCAGGTCTTTAAGATGTCTTAGGGAAAAACACAGCTGTGTGAGAAAATGACAGCAGCTCCTATGTGAGAAGCTCAGGTTTTGAAAGTATGAGACAAGTATGGAAAGGGCCATGGAATGGAGCACTACTGACCTTACAGAATGAGGGTGTGAAAGAGGCACAGGGTACAGTACTGGATGGACAGGGAGTCCAGATGCAACAAGGGTGCCACGAACTGTTCTCTACTACTTAGGTCCTGTTACCTACTAATCTCCTCAACTCGATGTGGACTTCTTCCAGACAGATAGCATGTCCTCAAATCAGTCCTCATTATAGGATCTGCTCTAGATTGTGTGAGAAGTCCAAAGGTAAAATAGACATAGACCTCAAGGAATGGGGAAGAAAAGTCAAATGGGAAGTCCAACGAGGGAGAAAAGATGTGTAGAAATAATTACAAGGTGAGATACAAAAACGGGGAGGTGCATGTCAGTGGGACGATCGGGAAACACTCTGTGGACGTCTTGAGTGTTGAAGGATAGCTAGGATTAACAACAGAGGGGAAGGGAGGAACGACTCAGAAAAGGGGAAAATAAGAAGAGGAAAACGTGGAGCAGTGCAAGTTCAGTTTGACTACAGCCTGAGTACACAACTGGCCGCACAAGTTGGAGGAAACAGCAAGTCACATGCAAGGGCAAAGTAAAAACTCAGCAATACAGCAATACCTATCTTGATGGCTGCATACAGAAGGTGTGAGCAAGTATTGACCATTTTTCATTCTCCTCACTAATGGTAGTTTCATCTTGGTTCAAAGAAATAACCAGTTTTGTTGAGCCAATGCCTTAAATTGAATTTGTGGCCAGAGTCCAAATATTTCCAAGTGAATTTCCTTGTACTCCTAAACCTCTGAAAAACGTTGGGCAAGCTTTGATGGCCTGCCTGGAATGTTTTTCTCACCACTCGGCAGTTTGGTCCACCTGACAATAGGCTGGGTAATCATCCAGGGAGAAAAGTTGATGAGAAGCAAATCAGAATAAGAGTCACATTTCTTTATGAGCTATAAACAACACATTTTTGTAACTGAAGAAATAAACATAGCTCACTTCTAAGAAAGCAAACATTTGTAGGAAAGTCATTAGATGACATCTGCTCTCTAATGGAAAATTTAAGGAAAACAATGTGATTCAGGCCAAGCCAAGGGAAAGACCAATTAGTAGTATTTACACTACAGCACTATCATGCTTCCTTGTACAATAAACAAACACTGAATCTCCTTTACCCTTTAACACCAATGTTCTCCCATGAGATATCAACTTAGTTCCTCTTCCAGTACACTAGTCATCAATCTACTCAGCCATTTGTGCCAACAGCAAGGACGAGTGATATTGGTAGGATCTTCTGGCAGACCTAACATGTCTCAGAGAAAAAGGCATGTAATAGAAAAATGGGATAGTGAAAGAGTGACATAAGAAAGAGAAAGGACAAAGGTAAATGCATCTAAGGTAGTGTTACAGGTAGAGTTCCCTACCTGCTACCTACTGGCCAAGATGCCACAGGTTTTTCAGAACAAGACATCTGATGAGCTCTAGGTGTACATCTGCTATTAGTTCTGACCCTCACTTGTTCTATGAACTGTGGGCAGGTCTGTCTTGGACTTCATGATCTCTGATGTTCTCTTTATCCCATTCCTGAGTCTCTAAATCAACTGGCCAACCATAAATTATGCCAGAGAAAATACAGAGACGCCTGCTACATACAGCCAAGAACTCTCTCTCAGGGTCATGGAGTCAAGATGCTAGCATATAGGTAACTGAGATACCCAAGTATCTCTAGCCAGAAACTGTCCAAAATGACTGAAGAAAACAGAACAAGAAAACATCAACAATAGTTTTGAAATTGGAAATGATGCTAACTATATGACACAAATTTTAAGGCATTTTTGCTAGATTAAGTACAGGTAGGATCAAATTTAAAAAAAATAAGTCTCTAAGGAAGGTTTTTAAATTTCTATTCTTAGGAAAGAGGAACAGGGTTATAGGGAGTAAATAAAATTCTAGAAGAATCCTTGATATGGAGGGTTGGCAGCTGAAGACCATGGCAGGGCATGGGGAGACAGGAACACCTTCACTTGAGGTCTCCCTCTTACCATGCACTGACAGCAGTCGGGGAAGCTGGGAAAGCAAGTGGGCCACACCAAATGTGAGTCTATAGATAGGGCTGTCCATGACCCCAACTTCCATAGCCAGCACCTTTTAGAGTGTTAAATGAATAATGCTGCAATAAAAAACTATGTAATCAAGAGTGATATTTAAAGTATTTAATGCACAGGCACTAACCAATCAGAGAAATGTCAGCCACAACTCTTGATATATCTAGGCTGGTAAATATTTGCTTAGCATTAAACCCAAATCCATTCTTGATCATTTTAAAGATGAATTTCCAAGGTACAGAAGAAAACAATGGGGGACATGGGGGACCTATGGTAGCCATTAGTGCTAATTACTAAATATTTCCAGTTCTCCTCCTGGGTCCATGATAGAAGCATATGACTCCACCCCTTTGAAGTTGAGTATATCCACATGACCTAGGTTAACTAACAAAATATAAATGACATGTGTCACCTCTATTCAGAAGCCTTTAAGATCAAGCACCCAATTTGCCACATTTTCTATTTTCCTCTGACATGGAAATCTGCAATGTTTCAGGTGGCAACGGCATTGATAGGAAATGTGATAGATATGTAAATGAATGAGAAAAAATCGTTTGTGTATTATGCAATTAAAATGTTTTGATTATTTGTTACTGAAGCATGATCTAGCCTTTTCTAGCTGATATCACATCCAAGGAAAACTGGGCCTCCAAAGTTTGGTGAATACTGCAAATAGTGATAGGGCTATTGCAAATGCTTATTCAAGAACATGTAAACAGGAATAAAACCAAGTTGAAAACTCTAAGAATCTATAGTTTTAAAACTATAGCATTAAAATAATAATAAATAACCTGTAAGAGATAAATTTTTTTAATTTTATTCTAGAAAATAAACTAACTTTTGGATATTTGTTTTGAACTCTTAAGGAAATTAAAGAAAACATGAATTTTGAAAAATAAGACATGAACAATATTTTATTGGTAAGATGATAAAATTTTTTAAAAAGAGCTGGCATAAAAAATAATGTAAGGAAATAATGTCTTAAAGCACCAGAAAAAGTACAGAGCAGAAATTATATTACAGAAAATTAAGAGTCAGTTAAGTAGCAGATCAGTGTGGGAGTTAGGAAAGGAAAACACAAAAATTATGAAAGATGATAAAGAGTACAATATCTACATATGGATAATTAATGTTCTTAAAGAAGGGAACAGAAAAACTAAGAGAGAAGAAAAATATTTAAAGACATACTAGAAGAAAACATTCCTAAGTCACAAAAACTAAAGTGTGCCAATCAAAAATCAGAACCTGGTCATATCTTAGTAAAAGTATTGAAATTCTCAAATATTATAAAGAAGAATGTTGGATTATGGACAAAATGGTGTACACTAATGTGCCCCTTGCCCATAATCAAAATACAACTAAACACCCTGGACATAATCACATAAACAATCATAAGAATAGTCTCTGAAAAGTAAAAAGAAAAGACTGGCTAGAAACCTCAGAACTTGAGAAACAATATAGTGGTGGCTTCACTGGGTTTTCCTTTCACAGTCCATATGTTCTAGATTGTGTGCTAGAGAACACTGGAACTCATAAATGCCAACAAGCAGAGACAAAAAGGAAAGAAAAGTCTGCTCTCTCCAGTCAAAGGACTAGGATACAGCCCAGCATAACAAACATCTTTTTGATAATAACCTCCTTACCTCAGCCAAACACCATGGATGCCTTCCCCAACTCCTGCCCAGCAAAGAGTTAAAGTCTAAATTTCCACACCCTAATAATTGATAGTGGACACTCTGGGACATGCTGCCCTCCCACTGATCACGGCATGGTATCAGCAAAGACCAAGTGGGGATTTTGGACTCCCACCTTAATCCTGGTAATACTGAGTAACATAGAGTGGCACTCCCTTCAGCCACTGCTGGACAATATATGCTGAGACCAAGTGGGAAGCAGGGATTTCCACCCCTACCCAGTGGTGGCAAGTGGTGTTCCTCTCCCTCAGAAATAGAGTGGGGTGGGAGAGGCACAACCTGGAGAGGAGGGAGCTGGAGAAAGAAAATCCTTAAAAGTACACATAAAGCTCTAGGCAGACCCTTAACCAACTCACACATAAAAGTGACCAGAATTAACAATGCAAAACGTTTGAGAACTGAACTACTATATGGAATACTACTGCATGTGAATGAAACAGACCAAAATAGCATTGCAAGGGCATTACAAATTGAACTATTATAAATATGGCCTACAAAAGAAGGCAAGGACCTACACACTAGATCTTAACAAGGTCACTATCTGTTAAAATAGAAGATAGACTTAAATTGAATCAAATAATATCATAACATAATACTCAAAATGTTTAGGATATAATTTTAAAATTACTTTTTTACTAAGAATGAGGAAAATAATAAATGAGAAAAGACAAACAACAGACACCTACATTGAAATGAACTCAGATGTTCAAATTATCTGACAATGATTTTAAAGCAGCCATCTTAAAAATGTTTCTATGAGCAATTATGAGCACTCTTGAAACAAACAAAAAATAGAAAATCTCATAAATGAAATACAAGATACTTTTAAAAATCCAAACAGAAATTACAGAACTGAAAATGCAACATCTTAAATCTTAAAATTTTTAAAATCCTCACTGGAAAAACCTCAGTTTTTAGCACACTGAGATGACAGATCAGTATACTTCAACAAAAATCAAGAGAAATTACCCAATCTGAATAACAGAAAGAAAATATACTGAAAATAAAATAAATAGAACATTAGAGACCTATAGGAGAATAACAAAGGATATAATACTTTCACCATCAGAGAACCAAAAGGAAAAGAAATATAAATATGTGTGTGTGTGTGTGTGTGTGTGTATATATATATACATATATATACACACGTATATATAGTCTAAAAATAATACTTGAAGAAATAATGGCTAAAATTTTCCCAATCTGGGGGAAACGCCTAAAACTAAAGATTCAAGAATCTGAATTCTAAAAGCACAAACCAAAAGAACTACAAGAAGATATATCACTATTAAACATTTCAAATCTAAGAAAAAAAACAAAAATCTAAAAATCAGCTAGAGATAAACAATGCATTAGCTACAGAAAAAAAAACAATTTGAGTAACATTAAATTTCTCATCTGAAACCATAGAGACAGAAAGTAGTAAAACATGTTTCAAGTGCTAAAAAAAAAAAAAAAGGAACTCTTAGCCTATAATTCTATATCCAGCAAAAATATCCTTCTAGAATCAAGACCTTCTCAAATGAAGAAAAACTAAGAATTTGTCACCAGAAGGCCTAGCCTTAAAGAAGAGATAAAAGAAGTATTCCAAAAAGAAAGGATAAGATATCAAAAGATGGCTTCAAAACTCTTGGAAGGAAGAAAGAACAATTAATAGGTAAAATGGGGGCAAAGAGAATATCTTTATCCTTATGAGTTTTTTTAAAAATAAACTTGACAGTTGAAACAAAAAAAAATGTCATCTGATGTGGTGCTCAAACTATGCTGAGGACATAGTTAAGACAGCTGTATTTAAAAGGGTGAAGAGTAAGGGGACCTAAACAGAGATAAAGTTTCTATACTAAGTGAAGTAATAAAGTTAGTATCAGTAGACTTTAATAAGATAAAGCAGGAAGGGGAGAGGGAGGGAGACAGAGAGAGAGAGAGAGAGAGAGAGAAGTTGAAAACTCCCATATATAAATCAACATGGAATCTTTAAAAAAATATTTAAGTAATCCATGGGAAGGCAAGAAAAGGGAAACAGCAGAACAAGAAAAAGTGAGACTAAAGACAAACTAAGTTTAAAACTGGCAAACTGAAGTTTTGAAACAAAAAAAAATGTCTTTTTATTTAGTATAATTACTAAATAATTTATTTATTTATTATTTAGTATAATTACTTTTCATGTAAATAGTCAAATTACAGCAAATACCCCAATATACCAGACAGAGATGGGCAGAAGAGATTTTTTAAAAACATGAGTCAACTATATGATCTCTATAAGAAACTCACTTCAAATATAATAATATAGGCAGGTTCAAAGTAAAGGATGAAAACACATGTACTATGCTAATAATATATTTCATAGTAATTTTTAAAAAGAAGTGGCTACATTTATATTAGATAAAGTAAACTTCAGAATAAAGAAAAATATCAGAGACAGAGGAAAATTCCACAACCAAGAAGACATAGGAATTCTAAATGTATATGCACCAAACAACAAAGTTTCAAAATATTTGAAGCAAAAACTGATAAAACTGAAAGTAAAATTATACTCAATGAAACTATACTTGAGGATTTCATCACCCCTCTCTCAGCAATTGGTTGAATAACTAGATAGAAATCAGCAAGATTATAGAGAACTAAACAGTGCCATCAACCAACAAACTCTAATTGACGTCTAAAGAACACTCCACCCAACAATAGCAGAATATACATTTTTTTCAAGAGTGCCCATGGAACCTTCACCAAAATAGACCATATTCTTGGACACAAAACAAACTTCAATGAATTTAAAAGGATTAAAATCAGTCAGAGTCTATTCTTTGACCACAATGGAGTAAAACTAGAAATCAGTAACAGAAAGGTAGCAGGAAATTTTCCAAACACTGGAAAAATTAATTAACATTTTACTAAATAATCCACAAGTCAAAAGGAAATTCTCAAAATGTCTTTGTCCATTTGGGCTGCTTTAACAAATATGACAAACTGGGTAGCTTGTAAAAAACAGAAATTTATTTCTCACATTTCTGGAGAGTAGGAGGTCCAAGATCAAGATGACAGCAAGCCCAGTATCTGGCGAGGGCCTACTCTCTGGTTCATAGGTGGTGTCTTTTCACTGTGTTTTCACATGGTAGAAGAGGCAAACAAGCTCCCTGTGGCCTATTTTATAAGGGCATTGATCTCATTCAAGAGGGTTCTGTCCTCATGAGTTGGTCACCTCCCAAAGGCCCCATCTCCTAATACCAAAACCTTGGAGGGTAGGATTTTAACATGAATTTGGAGGTGGACAGACACAAGAACTTCAAATATCAGGAATGAAAATGATATCACTACAGATCCTGCAATCATTAAAAGGATAACAAGGAAATGCAACAATTCTACATAAAAAATTCAACAATTTTTACTGGGTATATATCCAAAAGACTATAAATTGTTCTACTATAAGGACACATGTACACGAATGTTCATTGCAGCACTGTTTACAATAGCAAAGACCTGGAATCAACCAAAATGCCCATTGATAATAGACTGGATTGGAAAAATGTGGCACATATACACCATGGAATATTATGCAGCAATCAGAAATGATGAGTTTGTGTCATTTGTAGGGACATGGATGAATCTGGAGAACATCATCCTCAGCAAACTGACACAAGAACAGAAAATGAAACACCGCATATTCTCACTCATAGGCGGGTGATGAAAAATGAGAACACATGGATACAGAAAGGGGAGTACTAAACACTGGGGTCTATTGGGGGGAAAAGGGGAGGGCCAGTGGGAGGGGGAGGTGGGGAGGGATAGCCTGGGGAGAAATGCCAAATGTGGGTGAAGGGGAGAAGGAAAGAAAAGCACACTGCCATGTGTGTTCCTACGCATGTTCTGCTCATGTACCCCAAAACCTAAAATCCAATAAAAAAAAAAAAAATTCAACAATTTGAAATGGACCCATCCCTTGAAAAACAAAAAAATACCAAAATTCACCCAATATAAAATAGAGAGCCTGAATAGTACTATAACTAGTAAGGAAACTGAGTTCATAGTTTAAAACATGTTAAAAATGAAATCTCCAAGTTTTACTGGAGAATTATTTTTTTTTTATTAAATTTTAGGTTTTGGGGTACATGTGAAGAACATGCAAGATTGTTGCATAGGTACACACGTGGCAGTGTGATTTGCTGCCTTCCTCCCCTTCACCCACATCTGGCATTTCTCCCCATTCTGTCTCACCCCAACTCCCCACCCCCCACAGTCCCTCCCCTATTTCCCGCCAACAGACCCCAGTGTGTGGTGCTCCCCTCCCTGTGTCCATGTATTATCATTGTTCAACACCCGCCTATGAGTGAGAACATGCGGTGTTTGATTTTCTGCTCTTGTGTCAGTTTGCTGAGAATGGTTTCCAGGTTCATCCATGTCCCTACAAAGGACTGGAACTCATCGTTTTTGATGGCTGCATAATATTCCATAGTGTATATGTGCCACGTTTTCCCTGTCCAGTCTATCATCGATGGGCATTTGAGTTGGTTCCAGGTCTTTCCTATTGTAAACTGTGCTGCCATGAACGTTCGTGTGCATGGGTCCTTATAGTAGAACAATTTATAGTCCTTTGGATATATACCCAGTAATGGGATTGCTGGGTCAAATGGAATTTCTATTTCTAGGTCCTTGAGGAATCACCACACTGTTTACTGGAGAATTATACCAAACATTTAAAGAACACCAATCTCTTCAGAAAACAGAAGAGAGAACATTCTCCAACTCATTTTAACCAGACAATGACAGGACACGAAAAAAAAAGAAAACAGCACATAAATATCTCTTATGAATTTAGATGCAAAAATTCTCAACAAAATACAGTAAATAGAATTCAGCAATATATATAAAAAGAATGATATGCCATGACCAATTGGAGTTTATTTCAGGGATGCAAGGCTGGTTCAATACATAAAAATCAACCAATGTGATACATCAAATCAACAGCATTTAAAAAACATATCTGTAATCCCAGCCCTTTGGGAGGTCGAGGCGGGCAGATCATGAGGTCAAGAGATCGAGACCATCCTGGTCAACATGGTAAAACCCTGTCTCTACTAAAAATACAAAAAAAATAGCTGGGCGTGGTGGTGCGCACCTATAGTCCCAGCTACTCAGGAGGCTGAGGCAGGAGAATTGCTTGAATCCAGGAGGCAGAGGTTGCAGTGAGCCAAGGTCATGCCACTGCACCACAGCCTGGCACCTGGTGACGGAGTGAGACAATCTCAAAAAAATATATATATATATATATATATGTAAATCAGATATAAAACTGATACAGAAAAAAAGGATTTCACATAATTAAACACCTATTTATAATTTTTTAACAAATTCTTCCATGGACCTTATCCATGGAAATGGATTAGGGAGAGAAACTTATCATTAAGTTATCATTAACTTCTCATTAAGTTTCTCTCCCTAAAAATCAAGGACTCCTACCTTCCCTACTCTCCCTAACAATCAGTGACTTCCTACGTTTACCAGATATCAAGGCAGCACATAGTACTAGTTGTTAATTTTAGGTCTTATATAAATAAGTCAAAAGTCCTCGGTATACAACCACTTTACAAACAGAAAGCAGGGAAGAAGCCATGAATTCTAAATGCTGAACAGAGATGAGGACTCCACTTGCACTTCTAATGCCAACCCTAGTCTCATATTAGTTTCCTTAAGATTGCTTCCTTTCTTGACCTTATCAGGGATTGTTAGCCAATGGATTCATTAATTGCATCTCAGAATTATGTGCTAATCTTAGGATTATGTGCTAATCCTAAGATTAGCACATAAAACAGAGCTCTGAGATCAGTGAGTACTTCCACATGACAGCTTTAAAAAAGATGCCTCTGTCCTGTGTGCCATGTCTTTTGAAGGACAAGCTTTCCTTGGTTATTCCTAGAGTGGAAAAAAACTGTTAACATCTAGGACAGTACCCCAGGGCTGGCCAATGAAGCATCTTGGGAGCCAAGGCTTACTCAATGCACTCTGTTCCTGGGAAGGGCATCAGAGAGGGTCAGCAGACAACATAGAAAAAAACCAGCAATAATGCCAACAAAGACAGTGATATTACCTTAGCCTGTCACCCTCTAGGGACCCACCAATGCTCCACTGGGGAAAAACTGAGTATCTCATCCGTACATTATCTGTGTTGCTCTATGTCATACAAATATGAATGTGTGCCTATTTGTTTTGTCAATTAACACTATAATAAACAGTAGATAGTTCATTCCACAGTATAGGTTGGGTTTCTCTCCCTCTCCCCAAAAGCTTTGCTATCTTTTAATGTGTCTGGTGCTAAGTACACTGCTAAGGACCCACCACACATCAGCAGTCATCAGCCAGGTACCTAGAGGGCACCACCTAGGTAAACAGCCCTTTCACAAACGGCCTGAACAGAGCCTGCCAGAGCATGGCCGCCTGCCACTCCACACATTCCTTCTCTACTCCATGCACCAAAATGCTTTCCTGGCTCTGAAAATGGAAGCTGCCAATGCATCTGAGAAAGTGTTTACAGAGCATGCAGCACAAGTGCTCCGCCTCTGGAGCTGTGAACAATGCCTGCCACATGCTGGACCTCCCAAGGATGGGAAGGAGAGCTCCAAGATCAGCTCAAAGTCACCAGTCTACCTCCAAGATGCAAGGCCACAAAGCCTGTCCTGAGAATTAAGGCTGCTGCTCAGGCCCCCAGCAAAGGCTTGACCGGGCTCTGGGAAGGTCTGTTTCCCTTGGAAAGTCATGGCAAAAGGGAGCATTCGTTGCAAATGTCTCATTTATCCCTATTCCATGGAAAGGATGCTCTGCATTTTAAGTATGAAGGGTTTGCTCTGAAAGAAATTTGGTTTGAATAGTAAAGGGCGTTGGACTTGTTTCATCTGCTCATCCCACACGTCTTTTCTCTTCTCTCTCAACTGGAGGGAATAATAACTACAAATGACTGCCAACAAATAGGCGACTTTCCTCCAGAAGGGCAGGCATGCCCCTCACATTCAGGCTGGCTTCTTTCCACTACTGTCTACAATTTGCACTCCCAGTAAATGGGCAGTCATCCCTCAGCTTCATGGAGAATACTCAAAACAGGCAGGAAGAGGCTATTCACAAGCCCTGCCTTCACCTTAGCAAAAGATGCCAGCCGGGTGTGGTGGCTCACACCTGTAATCCTAGCACTATGGGAGGCGTTGGCAGGTAGATCATCTACGGTCAGGAGTTCGAGACCAGCCTGACCAACACAATGAAACCCCGTCTCTACTAAAAGACAAAAAATTAGCCAGGCATGGTGGTGCAGGTCTATAATCCCAGCTACTCAGGAGGCTGAGACAGGAGAATCTCTTGAACCCAGGAAGCAGAAGTTGCAGTGAGCCAAGATCGCACCACTGTACTCCATCCTGGGCAACAAGAGTGAAATTCTGTCTCAAATAAAAAACAATTTTCCTAAAAAAAAGATGCCAATAGTGCTTTCTCCTTTCCAAATGCACTTTGAATCCTATCTTCCAGACCCCCTGGAGTACTAGCAAGTCTGTCTTATGATTTACACCCTTGCTTCACTGACACCTTATTTTTGCATTCTCACGTATATAGGTCACTCTTGTCATAAACCACAGGCTCACAGAGTATCCATTTTATAACATAGCTTAGAATGTACTCCTATGAGCCATACCAACCCTCAGAATTTTCCCTACTCTGATTCCCGGGGTGGCCACTTCTATTTGGACTTAAGGGTGACAGAGTTTAAAATGCCCAGGCTTCTATAGAGTTAAGATTTTATTAGTGATATCAAATGCTAGTGAGTATACAGTCAGCAAGATGCTCACCCAGGTTACTAATGGTACAACTTAGTAATAAAGGGAAGTATTTGTTATACAAAGGTGTTAAATATCCCTTCATTGATAAAATAGTAAAAACTGAAAAACAACCCAGAGGCAAAATCAGCAAATGGGAAACCAAAATTTAATCTTACCCAACTGCTAGGCCCATTATTCCTCTTAAGGAGAGAAGCATCTTTGCTTACAAAAAAAGCTAGTCAAGCATTTGGTGGCAGAGCTCCTGAGGACACAGATCAATGGGAGTCAAGAAAGCAAAAGAGATAGGTCACTCCCCATTAGAGCTAAATGGGAATTAGTGTGGGAGTGAAAAAGCAAAGGGAAAGAACTAGTAAAGAAGAGCTGGGGACAGCAGAACAATATTCTCCAATGCAGAGAATATAATTTATGGTCAAATAGCTGTGAAAATTTATAAAATGTCCAACTATCAAATGTCCTTGGGGCACACATAAAATTGAGCACCTTACTACATTTCAAAAAATAAAACTAAATAAAAGCCACATTCTCTGAAGAGAGAATAAAACAGAATGTCATTGCAAAATAACTTGAAGATTTTTTGAAAAAGTACAAAACATTTGCCTTTGCTGTCCTACCAGATTTTAACATTTCATGAAATAGAAGGCTTCCAGTATAATACAAATTATCTTTTTGTATTTTATATTGATCAAAATGGATTAAAGAATCTAGAAAAATCCCATACACACCAACAACCGTATAAAAAATAAAGAGGATGCCAAAGAAATACTGCCCCCAAAAAGTTCTGTGCCCTCTTTATTTTATTGGCAAGTTCTTTCCAACCTTCAAGGAAAGGTTATTTCTGTGTAATTTAAACAGACCCAGAAAAGGAAAATTTATGTAAAGTACCCCAATGCATTTTATGAGGTTAGCAAAAATCTTGATATAAAAACCTGAAAAATATAGTACAAACCAACATCTCTTTTGAATACAGGTGCAGTAATTTTCAATAAAATATTTGCAGACCAAATCCAGCTGGATATTAAAAAATACATATATACCATGGCCAAGTACAGTTAATACCAGGAACACAAGGATGATTCAATATTCAGAAACCTATTAATATGATTCCTCATGTTACTAGGTCAAAGGAATGAAAGCATATGAACATCTAGATAACTCTGAAAAATGCCGATAACTAGGTCTGCTGGGAATTATAGTTTTATCTGCACACCATTGGCAATAGTTGGTTTAGCCCAGTTTAGCCCAGGAGATACGATCCCAGGAGAGCAGAGTTGCAATAGACATCAGTTGACAGGAATCAGGGAGTTGTGCTAAGTGTCTCAGTTACCAGATACCAACCTCAAAACACACAGGTAGACAGAGAATGGGGTCTATTAACCAGAGCAGTATTTTTTCACAATGTGAATACATTCCATAGTGGGTTATGAAATTAATTGATTAGGTCTTAGCCATTTGTTCATGGAATCAATTGGAAAGAATGAAATGAAATAGAATGGAAAAGAAAATCAAACAGGATAAGTATTTGATTAGTGGTATTCAGTTTCCTGAAACTTTTGTTAAGTAATATGAAAAACGTGTGTGTGTGTGTGTGTGTGTGTGTCTGTTCATAATATAATATGCATTTCTTCCTGTTAGTCACAGTCAAAAAATTTAAATACCACCCACTGACCTAGGGGATTGAGAGGAATTATTTTCTGGATTGCTACTGCTACAGACCTTGGTCTAGGATTAGAGTTAGAATTATGAATAAGGTACTAAATAGTAAATAAAGAATCAAAGCCCCTTTCTATTTTGTATGAACACCTGTCTTTATTATTTTTTTTTTTTTGAGACAGAGTCTCACACTGCCACCCATGCTGGAGTGCAGTGATACAATCTCAGCTCACTGCAACCTCCACCTCCCAGGTTCAAGTGATTCTCCTGCCTCATCCTCCTGAGTAGCTGGGACTACAGGCACATGCCACCAAGCTTGGCTAATTTTTGTATTTTTAGTAGAAACAGGGTTTCACCATGTTGGCCAGAGTGATCTCGAACTCCTGACCTCAGGTGACCCGCCTACCTTGGCCTCCCAAAATGCTAGAGCTACAAGCATAAGCCACCATGCTCAGCCCCTATTTTGTATAAACATCTATTTCATAAAGTAAGGCTGTGGCAGATCATGGAGACTTCATCTCTGTCAACTCCTCCGAAAGTCACAATTTCGTTTATGAGGGTTGTGAAAGTGTAGTGATTAAAGCATGCTCTCTGGAACGAGGCTGCCTTAGAGAAAAGCTGCCACAACAGTACAGTAGATTATTTTTCAAAAATACTCCTCCAACACACACAGATAAAGAAAATCTCCATGGGAGGAGCACACTCCCTTGTCCAAGAACTTCAGACAAGGCTGTATAACTTGCTCTGGCCTCTGGCCTCATAGTAGGTAAGGGTGCTTCCCTATTCCCTGACTATGGCTTCAGCTGTGTGACTTGCTTTGACTAGTGGGATGTTAGCAGAAATGACATAAGCAGAAGCTTAAAAGACTTTATGTGCATTTGGGTTTTTTGTATCTCTATCATTACCAAGAAAAAACAATATGTTCTGGTTAGTCTCCTGGTCCAAGGAGAATGGGAGACCCACAGAGCAGAGCCCTATTAAGAAAAGAATACCCATCAGAACAGAATGTTCACAAGATTGGTGCACACGAATTTTTAAAAATAGCAAGAAACAGAAGCGAAATGTAGTCAAAGAACGTGTATTACTAAATAAATTACTCCAAAAAAAACAGTCAAAAATACATTATGGACAATGTGATCTTTCTTTTTAAAAGCTCAATAGGAGCTTAAAGGAAACATTGCAAGACAACAGAAAAAGTGAGCTTAGGAAAAGAATGGCAAAAATAAAAATGAAAACATTACATATTTGATTACCACAATTTTTTAAAGTTCCTGAAACACACACATACAAAAATAAAATATAATTTACATAGAAATTGTTTATATCATGTCCTAATATGACACTGAGAATAAGGAAGAAATCATGTAAGTATAGTGTCAGACAAAGTGAGAAAAAAACAGAGAAAATATCAGATTGAGCACAGACTCTGTGGTCTCTTCATTAATACTCAATGCCAAAAAACAGAATCAATATTTACAAAGACCTGAAGAAAAAGAGTGAGAAAAGTTTTCTTTAATTATATTGTGGAATATTTTTCTGTTCTCATTTTCAAAAATATTAACTATGCATATGTTAGGTCTCCTTTGTCATCATTTTCCTTTCACCATTTGCATATTTTTGTTTTTTACATTTCATCTTGTTAGATGCATATTTTGTCTGGCATGTTCTCAACTGTTTATTCCATGGCACTTATTTTTGTTGTTTCTAGTGGGGCCAGCTGTTTGCTGAAGAACAGCATAAAGAGGACATGGGGTATAAGACAGAGAATGAATAGAGTAGTCCCTAACTTTCATTCTGCTTTAGTGTTTACTGTTTGGTGCTTTAAGATCCATTAGTAATATCCATGCAATGGAGGAATACTGCCTACAGTTTCTAGCAGGCACTAAAATAAAACTAAATAGTCTAAAACACTATCTTCTAGTGTTTTAGAAAATAACACTAAATATGTTATTTTCTTTTCTCTGGAGTCCTATCTTCCTCTCATTTTCAGCACTCAAAAGTAGGTGGGGATCTCAAGAGAGCCTCTAACCTACAGGCTCTTTGTTATGGAAAGGGTTGCTCTACCACCCCACTGACCTCTTCATCTGACTTCACCTCCAGCAGTCTCCCTCTGTAGGAGACTATGTTGTATACTTAGACAATAATATTTTTGTCAATAAGGGTTCCCTTTCAATTCTAGGTATCTTGCAATTTTTGGTGTCAAACTGGGCCTTTTTGGGGACAATACCTGCTTCTTCCAAGTCCCACTCAGGGCCACCAATTTCACTGTTCTTACAAAAGTTTATTGAACAATTATGACTGTCATCCTTACTGCTCAGAATCCAAGGAAACACATGTCAGCCTTCAGGATCCTCCCTCCCTATAATTTGTGTTTGGAAGTTGGCACCATTTCCTTGCTTCATCAGAGATAAACTGTTTTGTTGTTGTTGTTTGTTTTACACAGTGTTAAGAGAAGGAACTTTTGTTACTCCTCCATTATGCCACATGCCATTTAAAACAACAGATTTTTTTTGTTATTGGAATGTGATCAAAAATATAAAGACCTAGACTGGTCAAAACTACAATAATGAAGAGAGGTCTTGCCTTAGTGAATACCAACACATTACAATACGTTACTATAACTTTAAAAGTATGAATCAGCACAGGAAAAGACCAAAAGATTAACTGACTAAATATATTCTCAAATAAAGTTTTAAATATTTAAGAAGAAACAAGACTAGGTGACAATATAGATGTCTATACATTTTCTCCCAACATGAAGTTACTTCTGAGCATGACAAAGGCAGAGAGTTCAAAACTTAAAAGACTCCTAGAGTAGACTACTTACAGTTTTTAATATCAATGTATCAAAACATAAACAAAAATAAAATATAAATGACAAAATGGGAACATTATTTGCAACATAAGACAAAAATTAATACTCTTTGTACATAAAGAGTACTTACAAATTAGTAAGATTCTCATAGAAAAATGGGCATACATACAAAGATGAAAATTTGCCTATTTCACCCAGGCTGGAGAGCAGTGGCACAATCAGAGCTCACTGCAGCCTCAGCCTCCCAAGTTCAAGTGATCCTCTTGCTTCAGCCTCCCAAGTAACTGGAACCACGGGTGCATACTAGCACACCCAGATAATTTATCTTCATCTTTTGTAGGGATGAGGGTCTCCCTATATTGCACAGACTGGTTTTGAACTCCTGGGTTCAAGCAATCCTTCTACCCCAGCCTCTTAAAGTGCTGGGATTACAGGTATGGCCATTGTGCCTAGTCCTATTATTCCATTTCTAATGCTTTAATGAGACAATACACACCAAAAAAAAGTACTACAAATGGCGCAAAAGTATTTTTAATAATCTCTCACTAATAAAATTTCCATAATCTTATAGTGCCAATTATTGCAAGGTAGGCATAGACATTAATGAAATTTTCTAAAAGACAATTTGTAGTATATTAAATGTCTTAAAATTTCACAAACTTTTTGACCCAAAATTATGTCTTAACAATCATTTCTTTGAATAAATTTCAATGCTCAGTAGCAAAGAACTGGTTAATAAAACATGACACATCCAAACGATGTAACATCAGGAATACATTTAATATTATTATAGGAAAATGTTTAGTGATATGTAAAAATATTCCTTACAATGTTAAATTTTTTAAAAATAGTTCTCAAAATAGAGCGTAGTCACTGTTTAAAAGATACATATATGTTAATATTCTAAGAAGAATATTGGAAATAGATACAACAAAATCCTAACAATTAGTAGAATTAAAGATAATGCTAATTTTAATCATTGCCCCTGCCTGTGTTTTCTACATTTTTATAATGAATAGGTGTCATGTTTCTAAATTTTTTTTAAAAGGTAATTTCAAAAGAGAGTGAAGAGAATTTAGAGGCCCTTAATACTGTAAATAATTGTTCTTTTATTAGTAAAATAGTTACTCTTCCTTATTCTTAAATTATTTTCAAAATAAAATGCCATTTTATTTGTAAATGAAGGCTTGGAGAATAAAAGCATTTCTGAGTATTTGACCACAATAATTTATAGCATACATTGGCCGGAGCTGTTCAGTGCTGACAAATTCCAGAAAGTAATTGCATGAAATACTTGGAGAGGAAACTGCTTTATGTTTCCATGCTATTTATGGAAATTAGCATCTTTGTAAAAATAAACTGAAAGCAATCACAATCATAAACCTTGAAATGTGGTTTCCATAAGATTTTAGCCTTGGTGCTTTAAGATCCATTAGTAATGCAATGGAGGAATACTGCCTACGTTTTTTCTGTTAGGAAACAACTACATGTAATTGGTTTTTTCCTCTTCTATCTTCAATCTATTTCTTTCTCCTGGCTGCTTTCCTTTTGGAGCACAAATATATTGAAGTACACTCTGCTAAGGAAAACCTCTCTAATGACCCTGTTTCTTTCCCAAAGAGTAATATACACTTCCTTTATTCAGCGCCTCACCTTCCGCCAAAGTGAGGACTCCATGTATTTCTCCCAAACTACTCTTTCAAATGTAACCAATTATTTCCCAAGATCAGGGTGAAGTTCCACCTTCATGTGTCCCTAACACTTGTTCAGAACCTGAAGGAATTCTGATTCCTCCCTCTATCTCAATTCCATGTAATCACAAGATTCTACTTCTTCAGGTTCTAACATCATCCCCACGCTCATATCCTCTTGTCTACAACTAACTCTCCACCCAGTTTGCTCTTGAAAACTGAGTTTAAGTTCTCATCATTGCCTGCCTGGAAGAGGGCTCCCAATTATCTTTTGCTGATAAGTGTGTCCCCAGTGGTCCAATGGTGTCTCAATGGTGCCTCCACCACCTCCTGATCAGCAACCACAGGACTCCATGTTACCAACTGAGTAAAGTCCTTTACATGCTCTTCAAGGTCATACCCAGGGTAGCCATGAACTGCCTGGGCTTAAGCAACCCTCCCACCTCAGCCTCCCGAGTAGCTGGGACTATACAAGCACAGGTATCATACCTGGCTTTTAAATTTTTTGATAGACATGAGGTCTTACTATGTTTTTCAACCTGATCTCAAGCTTCTGGCCTCAGCTAATCTTCCTGCCTTGGTATCCCAAAGTGCTTGGATCATAGGTATGAGCCACTGTGCCCAGACACAGACTATCTTTGTTCATCCTTATCTCATACTCCATGCTGCCATGTCCCTACTCTTCAAACACACAGCATCAACGGAAACTGAGAGGAGGAAACATTTAAAAGACATTTCTGAGATGGGAAAAATGGGAGTTAGTCACTGAATGGGTACAGGGCAGGGGAAATAAATAAGAAGCCATCTACAGTGATGCCAGGATCTGGCTCAAATGGCTGGCTGATGGAGAATCTAGGCACAGTAAAAGAGTGCGGTGAGAGATAAGGATTTTGGATTGAGAAGCATTGTGCTTGACACCATCAAGGAACTGTCTGGTGCAAGGTAGCTCGTGAATATATTGGTCTGCAACTCATTGAGTAGGCAAACAGAAACCTCTGTGAGGTGCTGAGCCACTTCCATTTTGGAGGAGCTCTTGAGTTTAAAAAAAAAAAGAAGGAAGAAGAAAAGCCAAAGCAGAGTTGTCAAGATTGTGTTTATTTTTAATGTTTACATTTAACAGTTAATGTAAAATAACGGACAACTTTTTATCTTTTCAGTATATATAATGCTATTTGAAGAAAACCTCAAAAGTTTACATTTGAGAGACTGCATCATCATGAGACCCAGGTCTCCACGTGGTAACCCCCAGGCAGGAGTCTCTGGAGAGATGGAGGCTACCTGGGAGAGCATGTGGAGGGAGAGAGGGGAGGGCAAAGGCAGAGCTCTGGAATTGAGGAGCATTTTTAAAAAGCCATAGAGGAGCCAAAGAAGAGTGAGATGAAAAGTATAGAGAGGTAGAAAGAGGAAAAGGAGCGAGGGGATCACGGGTGAAACACAAGAGAGTGCTCCCATTTATTCTCCCACTGGATTCTCACTGGATCTAGCAAATGACTCTGTCTTGCAGATTTTCAGGCTTCACAGCAACTTGGTAATAAAGTAGAGTCTGCATCTAGGACAACCCAAGATCTTCCTGCTCAGCCTCCATCACCAGTATCAACACAGACTGGAATACTGATCCAAAATCACTGTGGAGGACAAGGTTACGGGAAGCACACTTATGACATAAAACCCAGAGTGCCGGAAAAGCTCTGCACAGAACAGAAACAGGGTGAAAGGAGGAAGGCCACAGTGTGTATCAAGTGTGTAGCAAAGCACAGTACACTAAGAAAGGATTATTCAAAGGAAGTACTCAAACAAGTGAGCAAAGATGTGAGCATAAGATGTTCATTTCAGGTGTCTGATGGTAAACACAAGTGAACAAAACATCCAGGAAGCAACATAAATGTTGAATAAAAAAATAATGTGTTTAAATAACACATAATGCAATTTATGGCATTATGGTATATCTGTAAGAACAATGGAATGCAGCCATTAGAAATGAAAATGACGAAAAAGAGAAACACCCATAGAGATGGGGGGTACCTGCAAGGAGAGAATGGCTGCCCACTCCACAGATGGACAACTGCTTAGACCGTGGGCCTGCTGATCTCTCCCTGGGTCTGTCAGAACAAGGAAAGGAGAACGGAAGGCAGTTGGCAGGACAAAGAGAGGAGGCAGCACTGAAGCATTCATCTTCCCACTGTCTGGCACAGTAAGATGCATGCATTTCCTATGTGTCAGGTGGACACACGGAGCTGGGTCTGAGCTCTCCAGCCAACACTCCACCAAATAAGGCTGCCTGCTAGGTGAGAAGACTCCAGCAGCAAGTGGCAAGCTGGAGCTGGACTACTTGCTGCAGGAAGTGTCTCGTGGAGCCCTCTGAAGAACTCACATCTGCCACCCAGAGGGCAGAGGATTGAGAGAGAGCTGGAGCAGCAGTGACAACTACCAGAGAGAGGCATCCAGTTAAGTAAAGAGGTGATTGCCCTTATCCCCTTCCCCTCTCCTTGTTTCCTACCTTGGAAAGCTAGATCTAAAAGAAATAAAAATAAGAAGTATTTCAGAACCAGTCCCCACCACACCCTTACCATTCCATGGTAGGGGGAAAAGAGCCCTGTGCAACTTCAGGTACCTGAAGCCATTTGGCAAGCCCAGACTATGGGAAAGGGAGACAAGATTTAAATCAAGTTGAGAATCAAAACTTTAAATGAACTGAACGTTTAATAACCAAAATTGAATCTTCCTAGATTCCATTAAGGGATGGGAAAAGGCAATTTCACAAGGCATGGATAGACCAATGATTGACTCCACATTTATACCTTACGGAAAGGAGACTTCTCAATGAATCTGTCTTTCAGAGGCCCCAGTGTCCCAGATCACCAAATATGGGGCAACACTCAGACACAGAGCTATGACTTGTTGAGGGGCCAAACCTAGCCAAATCTAGGCTGACCTAAAAGGAATTATGTCCCACGTCAGAGTCAGGGCTACGTTGAGCTGATTTATCCACAGAGACAGTTCCCTGAACCCTGACCCAGGACTGCCTTCCTTAGGATCCCATCCTCCACTGCCCATGATTGACATGATCTTCCTAGATTCCATTAAGGAATAGGAAGGGTGCCCATGATCAAGGGTGATAGCAGTAGCAGGGGTAATTGGGGAACTTGGATGGTGAGATTCCTATGGAATGTGAGATTGTTGTAGAAGGTGAATAAAAGGCCTGAGCTAAGCCACCAACACTCAAATGGCACTTCTTTTGTCCTGATGTCAATTCTGTGACTTTGCCAGCCTCTCTCAGCACCTATGATTGCGCCAGGAGATGAAGAAAGGATGCCTGTGTTGGCAGCAGCAAGGAGGTCAAGATTCAAAGCCCACCCCTGACATCCTCTATTAGTTCTTCTTGGTGCTGTAACAAATTACCACAAATGTAGGTCTTAAGACAATACAAGTTTATTCTTTTACAGTTCCAGAGGTCAGAAATCTGAAATGTGTTTTTATAGGACTAAAATCAAAGTGTCACTACAGCCAGTTACATCTGAAGACTTGAACAGAAAATCCATCCCTTACCTCTTCCAACATCTAGAGATTGCTGCCATGCCCGAGCTCCTGGCTATATTCTTCCAGTCTCTGGCTTCCATGGTAGCATCTTCTATTTCCTCTGCCTCTGACTCTCCTGTGGCTCTCTTATAAGGACTGTTGTGATTGTATAATCCAGGATAGTCTCCCCATTCCAAGATTCTTAATCATATCTGCCAAGTCCTTTTTGCCACATAAGGGAATACTTATGAGTTCCAGGGATTAAGACATGGACATATCTGGGGGCTATTAGTCATCCTATCACACATCCCAAGGACA
Organism: Callithrix jacchus; assembly: GCF_049354715.1. Taxonomy (NCBI): domain Eukaryota; kingdom Metazoa; phylum Chordata; class Mammalia; order Primates; family Cebidae; genus Callithrix; species Callithrix jacchus. The sequence goes on along the minus strand of NC_133507.1, from coordinate 24,884,271 downwards.
TCCACACTCTCAGCCTGGCAGTTCCACCAAATATTATGAGGAAGGCAAAAGGAGCTCAAAGGTCATCTACCCAAGACCACTTTGCCTTCCATTCCACCCTCTCTCAAAGCCCTCTTCAGGATCAGCCTTCTATACCAGCCTTCAGCCTCAGGATCAGAAGCAAAATGTTAAACAATTTTGTCCTATACTTATGCACTAACAAGACCCAGGGGACAGGACTGGAGCCAACTCAGATATTGCTTATTTTACAAGTTGTGTTTTGAAATTTTTCAAAATCCTCCCTGCAGAGGAGGTCACCACAGAGTTATAAGACCTCCCAGAACATCTTCATCCAAATTCCTCCTGCCTTTCAAAACTGTTACCTCGAGGGACCTGTTCTAGTAGATATCTATGAACTTGGCAGTGAAGACAGTCAAAGATCAAGTCATTCTTCTGAAAAGGCTATTCTATCCAGAATCACAGGAAAGGGGACAGGACAGAATTTGCCAGATACTCTAAACAGTACAGCACCTCCCCGGAGGAAAACATGGTGGAGGGCCACTCAGATATACATGAAGCCACCTTGACATGTTTGTTTAAAGAGATAATCGTAAGCCGCATGAGCAATGTTAAAAACAATTTCTAAAGGCACTTGGCCAGAGAGCTATAAAGCCATCCTATGAGAATTAAATTCGTGAACAGATGAGGTTGTTTACTCTTCTCCTGGGCAAGAGAAAAAAAAAAAAGAGGGAGCAAGTTGTAATTCAGGGGCCAGTCAACATAGGACTCATCTTCAAGGTGTTCAGGATAAAGTTTGAAAAGCTCTCAAATATTCCAGGCTGGAAGAGAGAGTAGGAACAGCAGCTGCTATCTTCTCTTGGAAAATCAGGTCCCTAAGGAGAAGGCTGGAGCAACAGGAAGCTTCCAGGGCCTGTGAAACGGGAAGAAGGGAGGCCGTTCCAGCTGCCTGGGTGAGAGAAACAGTGAGCAACTCCAGGAATGGTCAAGACTAAGTTAGAAAAATAAGGAGCTGCCAGCCTCATACCTTATTCTGCAATCTATCATAATTATTTGTGGGCAGTGAATATAAGAGTTAACATTTTAACTGATTCAGTAAAGAAAATATATTTGTGGCCAGGTGCAGTGGCTCACATCTGTAATCCCAGCACGTTGGGAAGCCAAGGTGGGCAGATGACTCGAGGTCAGGAGTTCAAGGCCAGTCTGGCCAACATAGCAAAACTTCATCTCTACTAGAATACAAAAATTAGCTGGGTGTGGTGGTGTGTGCCTGTAGTCCCAGCTACTCAGAGACTGAGGCACAAGAATCACTTGAACCTGGGAGGCAGAGGTTGCAGTGAGCCAAGATCATGCCACTGCTCTCCAGTGTGGGCAACAGAGTGAAACCGTGTCAAAAAGAAGAAGGAAGGAAGAGAGGGAGGGAGGGAGGGAGGGAGGGAAGGAAAAAAAAGAAAGAAAATCTATTTGTTATTAATGCCTCAGCTTCACAAATCTGTTAGTTTTTTACCAACCACCTGGTGGCAGCACTTACAAAGCAAGGGTAGACACTACAGAACACCTTAAGACCCACCCAAACACCAGCATTGAGACAGGCAGCTTTGAGTCAAACCCAGGCTGACTCTAGGAAAACAAAAAACAAGAAACAGAGTGTCCAAGCCATGGACAGGGCCCCAGGGCTGACCTACCACGCTTCATCAGAACCTTCTCTCATGGCCTATGGTGTGACTGCCCTAGCCACGCCCACCCACACCTCCCAGAGATCCGGCTCGCCACAGCTGATACCTCTTGAGTGTCCCCTACAGGCTTCACACCAGAAAATACAGGCACTGCACTTGCTTCAAGCTTCTAATGCTGACAAGCAGCAGCAACAGCAGAATGGTGACATTTATTGTACACTTACTATGTGCCAGATGCTGTTTGGTTTGGTTTTTCACTTTCTTCCACTTCACAATGGATTAACTCCTCCAAACAATTCTGAGGTCTATACTAATATTATCAAGTCTGTAAAGATGAGAAAACTGAGATGCGATGCAGAGACGTTTGCATGACACAGTGATGAAGCAGTCGAGCTGGGATTCGAACAGTGGATGGCGTGAGTGATGAAGACCGCTGGTCTGAAATCGCCTTTTATGACCTTCTATGCACACTGCCTCGATACATGGAAACAGCACTGCCACAGGCATACAGATACGGAAAAATCCGAAAGAGGTCAGTGAGTGATTCAAGCTGGGCAAACACTGCCCTTGGCCAAAGGTCAACAGACTGCCTCAAAGCACATTTAAATTTTACAGGGTGAAAGAAGACAAAATGAAACACTGTGCCTTGAAGTCTTAGCCCCATTTGATCAGGAACAGATCTCCGAAGCTCTCAAAGCCTATTTCAGATCTGCTGATGAGACAGAAACAAGTCTCTACCCTTTTACTTCAACAGTCATCTCACTGGCCAGAGAACCTGAAAATCATCCTGAAAAGCCTTTCTAACAAAAGAGCTCTATTAATATGATTATGGAATAGCATCAATTAAAATGGGATAATGGGAAGAAGATGTACCTTGCTGACCAGTTCTTTGTACGTCACAGAATTCACAGGGCATTGGAGCCAAAAGAGGCCTTAAAGACACTAAGTCCAAGAAAGTGAAACAAGAGGCAGAGAAATCTGATTCATTTATCCCAGGGTATATATCTTCATTCATGCATGCATGCTTACTTAACAGACATTTAAGCCCTTAAATGACAAGTCCCTTGCTAGACCCTGAGTGTACCCAGGCCACCAAGTCATGTATCTGAGAAGTTATGTCTGCAGGGAGGGATTTTTCTAGTTCACACAAGACACTGCATGGGGCTAGCTGCAGCCCTTGGGACACAATACTAAGATGTGCCCTGCCTTTAGATCTGGGGCTGCAAACTGCTTGGCTGAATCCAGGCTGCAAACATATTTATCTGCCTTTCAGTGTTTTAAAAACTCGGAAATTTGGTAAGATATCGAGATGATTCCGCTATTTTGAAAAATAAGATCTGGCAATCCTGGGCTTGCATCTCCGCTTAGTAATGATTAGATGGAACTGAGTAGGGGCTGCTCTTAATAGATGGAGTAGGCGTTCTGCACTTTGCCACTGTCTCCATTACTCCCTAATGTCTCTTAGGCAGTGTTAGCCTCACTCCTTTGTTTTAGTCCATCCCATAGACAAATATAGATACAATACATGAGCCGGGTCCTCCCAAGTTGGTTGGAAAAGACAGCAGAAGTCTAAAGAGAGGAGTGCGGGATAAAACAGTAGGATATGTGATGATAGACGTAAACTCAGAATATTTATTTAGTGGCTTAGCTGGGGCCAGAATCTGGCTGTGCCCATTAATCTGTCCTAGTCTCCAGCACCCCAGCCTCTACTGGGCACATGCAGACAGCCATTCTAGTCTGAAATGACAGGGTCCATCACAGCCCCAGGTCATCACTGGTGCATGGTATCCACAGTGCTATTAAGGGCCTGCTCAAGATTCAGAAAGGACCCAAAGGATCTGGATAATCTCTTATAGCTAAACCAACCAGAAATACCATTGGCTGGAGGTAGGAAAGAAAGTTTGGTTCCTGGTATAGGATTAACACTAATGATGCCACATCTTAGGTAGTCTAGAATGATGCTTCTAAGTAAGCAGAGGGATGTCCACCATTTCCCTTCCCCTCCCTATGATCTTACCTGCAGGAGGGTACAGTACATGAAGACCATCCCTATCAGCAGCCACCAGGGGCTCATCCAGGAAGCCATGGGGTCTGGTCTCCTGCAGGTCCCAGTTGTAGCCTACAGAAGAGGAAACAGTTGATTACTAACCAGCTCTGGCCCGCATGGCAGTAACCATGACTTAAGAGGCCCATTAGATGGAGGGACTCTGAAGCCCAGACACCGTTGTAGAAAGGTTTGTGTTGGCCAAGGATGGGGCTGCCCACTGCAGGGTGCAGGTAACTGGGCTCCCTTTAGGAGGTCCACATCAAGGTCAGGCGAGGGCTAGACCTGACTCAGTGGGCAACTCATACCTCCAGCCCTTCAGCAGCTGAGACATCTCTGCCCCAGCCACCTCTGAGCCCATCTGTGAGCAGCAGGGTGTGGCTATTGGCATTTGACTCAGGAAGCCAGCACAGAGCCAAGGTTTAGACCAGCTTCTGCTACTCGCGGCAAAAATGAGTCTAAGACAACGAAGCCAGCTCAGAGAGGGAAAGGACCTGCCTAAGGTCACACAGCAAGATAGTGACATTTTAGGACTGGAACGCAGATCTTCTGATAGTTCAAGCCTTTCCTCGCTAGATGACACCGTGCGTGCGCCCTCGATGTCCCGGACCCACAACCAGAAAGATGCCTGAGAGCTAGGTTCAGGAAGGTTTGGAGGACACACCCCCGGGCCAGCCTAACACAATCTCCTAAAAGTAGGTGAGGGCTCGCCAGCAGAGGTTATCTGAAACCAGGAGGGAAGCAAGGTATTTTTCCCTCACTTTTCCTGTCAATTTACAGGGAAATCAGTATGAATTGAGATTGGAAAAGCCGAGGTCACACTCGACTCTCGCTTAGCCTGGCGGGCGCCTTGGCGGAGCTGGTGTCCGGGGGCGGGTCGGTGGCTTCTCTCCAGCTGGAGAAAGCATTAAGGGCCTGGCCTAATGCGATCCGCAAATGTGCTGCTGTTTCCGACCTGAGGCGGCGACTCTCGGCTGAAGGGACGCGGCCAGTGCCGGGCCCTGGAACTGTACGCCCCCCTCGCCCTCTCTCACCGGCCTACCTAGCGCACACTCCTCCGACTACCCGCTGCCTCGAAGTCACTCCTCAAGCACCCCCGGCGCCTCCCGGCCGCACCCACGCCCACTTTCCGCGAGCGCGCATCGCCTCAACCCCCGGTGTCTGGGCGCTCGCTACCCAGTTGCCAATCCGCCGGACCTTTGGACGCTCGAGGTTTCTGCTAGTAAGTTCCAATCCTGAAAACCTCCAACCCTGTGGAGTTCTCCCATAATCAAGAACGCCCCTCAGCCCGCGAAGTGCCGGAAAAACTCCAACCCTGTAGAGTTCCCGCAAAATCAAGAACGCCCCTCAGCCTGCGAAGTGCCCTCCGAAATACTCTCCCTGAACCTCCCAGCAAGCCACGGAGAGCGCCCGACCCGAGGTGCCCAGCAGTGAGGAGCATCCCAGTCCTGAGGCCCCCTGGGGCCCACGGAGCACGCCCCGACTCTGCTTGGAGTCCCCTGACTTGCTTAGAGAGGCCGCTGCTCCGAGTCTTACTTCCCCTGTGGAGCGCCTTCACCCGACCCCTGGCGGGGCTGCCCTGCGCCGAGCTAGGGGCACCCACCTTGCGCCGCAGAAGTATCTGGGACGTGCAGCCCTGGCGCCGCGCGGGGGAGAGGCTTGCAGAAGCCGCCCGTCAACACCTCGTGTGGAATCCGGCACCAGGACCTTCCCCGACGCCGGCCTCCAGCCCGCGGCGCCGCAGTCACCTCCGCCGCAGCGAAGTTAAATGGGGCTGGGACGGGGACTGCCCCGCCTCTCCCGCCCCCTCCGGGCGCGCAGAGCGCTGCACTGGCCGTGGCCCAGAGGCGGAGGGCGCGCGCCGCCACCTGCACCGCTCGGCAAGTGCACAGCGCGCCCAGGCGCCCTTCCGCCTGCGCGCCGGCACCTCGCCCTCAGCTCGAGCCGGAGGCGCCGGGGGCGCGAAGAGACCGGGTGTGGGGCCGGGGCCGGGCCGCTCCCAGCGCGCGGGGCCGCAGCGACGGCGAGACTCGGCTGGAACGCTCCTCCGCCCGCTTCCTGGAAGCCACTCCTCGCCCTGGGCCAGCCGCCAGGCCTTGTGCCAAGAGCCTGGATTGCCGACGCCGCCGACGCCGCCGCCGACAGGCGCGCTGGAGAAAGGCGGCCGCTGAGCCGCGAGCCAGCCGGGCAGCCCCGCCTCAGCCGGAGCCGGGTTAGGGATGCTGTCGCTCCCCCCAAGCCCACCCCCGGCCCCACCTCCCCTAGCCTCCACCCACCCCGCCCAGACCCGGGCGCCAGCTCTGCAAAGTCAGGCCCAGCAGCCACACCGAGGTTTGCCCGAACCGCCGCCTCGTGCCTAAGAGCTATAGGCGCTCCTGGCCAGGCAGGACCAAAGTCGGAGACTAGCGGCCCTTTCCTGGCCTGCGTCTCCGCACAGCACAGACCCCACACAAGAGACCGTGGACTCTAGACCGCTCACCGCCCAGGGACCTGGGACCTTTGGCAGCCAGGGACCACGTGTGGTCTTGCAGGAGCGCCTCTTAACCGGTTCCCCTGGCGCCCCCTCGTCTGAGCCGGGCTTGGGGAACCAAGAGCTCCACAGGTGCCAGGATCACACAGTGTCCAGACCTGGGATTTGGGGTGGGGGTGGCAGTGTCGCGGACAAGAGACTGAGGTGAGTTGCCTGTGTACTTCTGGAGGTGAAGAGAAGTAAGAGGAAATATTTGTCCCTGTCCTTGTCCTAGTCGCAGCGGGATAAGCCAAGGGCCAGGAGATTTCTCTTAAAGCCTGCATTATGCCAGTAAAACCTAAGTTTTACTACAGTCATCATTTCCTTGGGGGTGTCTGTTGAGTACCAAGCTCTTCGTGTGTATCTGATCTTCACAGCAGCAGTAGTTTGTAGCATTATCCCATTTCACCTAGGTTAAGTCTGAGGCTGGGAGGATAACTTGCACCCTGAGTGGAGAAGCAAGGACTGGAACCCCTATCTGCTCCTCTCCCTATCTGTTCACCCCTAAAGTTGCTCTCCTGCCTTCTCTGTGGCTGGTGCATTCCAGTTACTGTTAGAGCTATGCCAAGAGCAGTTAGCTCTCCCTGCCTGCTTTCCTCACCCATTCTTCCTTTCCTTACTCTGGTGACTTCCTCTGGCCAAGAAGAGGATCTTCAAGGCTGTCTCTGCACTCTACGTAAAATAACTAGACTTGTAGCAAGTGAGCAGAGGACAGGTAAGAGTGGAGACAGGGGAGGGAAGAGTAGCCAGTGAAGGGTAGGGAGGGCTGGGCTAAAGCAGAACTAACTCACCTGTGGACAATCGATCCTCTTTATTCATCATAGTTGTGGTCTATAAAGCCACAGAACAATGAATTTGTGAATATGGAGCCGTTGTTCTGAGGAGAAATGCAGAGTTGGGTTCCTGCAAGCTTCTGGTCACAACGTTTTTGTCAGCCAGTCAACACATTGCCTTATTTTATGCATGTTTCTGTTTAAAGACACCTTATTTAACATCTATTATTGATTCCTGAACACTGAGCTCACAGCCCACAGTGCTGTAACTCATGCCTGAATGAAGCTTATCTAACACAAAAATTTTCTCTGCAGCGCACACCCCAGCCTTCTTCAGCGCCAGACTGCTAGTACACTAGACTGCATTTCAGTACTGTGCCTGGGGGTGCTTTAAGCAGGAAAATCGTCAACAAAAAAGACAAAAATGTGAAAACATGGCAATGAAGAGAACTTTCAGGCTACTCATTCACAGTGTGAAAGCTGCGGCAAGAAGACAGAGGGTTGACTGAGCCTCCAACATTGCCTCAGAGACTCAACATGTTCAGTACTGGTTGAATGACTTTGAAAGTGCTGCAGAGAACACTACGTCATGGCCAATACTGTGTTCATGCTCAGGAATCCAGGTTATGAACCCATTTGTCCAGTAGATTCTGTTTGAATGTGTGAACGTATGTGTTATGTTTTAGAAAAATATTTGCACATGAAAGAGTTAAATTTAAGAAAAGGAAAACAAAAGCCAAGTAATACATATTCCTGTAAATATTCACCTTGGTTTACTGAAAAACTCATATCTAGAACATCATCTCTGACCACTCTAGATCACCAAGATTTTATTCCAGAATTAATTTGAGCAAAAGAGCAGAGTGTAAAGTAAGAAATCGTATTCCTCTAAAGGCTATATCCGTTATTGTTTAAAAATGTGATACCAGTTTTCAGACAAATCGTCAAGAATTGTGCACGAAAGCATTTTCTTTGGTGCTGCTTCCATGTCATTCCCTGTGCACCACAAAACGAGACTCGTCTGTTTAGTCTGCTTTCCTATGTGATCCTTACACTCTCTGCTTGGCAATATTTGGGTTGGAAGCACCACAAAGGCATACTTAAAAAGTATTTTTTCAAATATAAGTTCAATAAAAACATTTCTATGATTAAGTTTTGCAAAACATTAACTTTGGGAGGATTTTGATAGCCAATTAAGCATTTCTATCCCTTCCTTTCCCAGACTCAGGGAAAAATGTTCTACAGATGAGTGAGGAACCACTTTTCTTCAGATCTCATCGTTTGCATCTGGTCAGCTTTAGATCTAGAGAACAACTCAGTTCAACACAGTATAATGCAGTATGTATTTATTGACAATCTACCTTGTGTCAGACATGTGCAGTCTTGGGAATATAATGGTATGACCAGAGCTAGCACCTGCCCTGCAGAAGTGAATGAGATACAGTGTGGTAAATGTTCTCAGAGGCTTAAGGGCAGGAAGCTGTAAATGCACTGGGTAAAACAGCAACTAATTCAGTTGTGAGGGTATTAGACGTTTCTCAGGAAAATATTTCAATTGAGAACTAAAGTTTAATTAAAGCACAGGATTTTATCCTGTGGTTAAAATTTAAAATTTTTAATGCCGGGCGCGGTGGCTCAAGCCTATAATCCCAGCACTTTGGGAGGCCGAGGCGGGTGGATCACGAGGTCAAGAGATTGAGACCCTCCTGGTCAACATGATGAAACCCCGTCTCTACTAAAAATACAAAAATGTGGCTGGGCATGGTGGCGCGCGCCTGTAGTCCCAGCTACTCGGGAGGCTGAGGCAGGAGAATTGCCTGAACCCAGGAGGCAGAGGTTGTGGTGAGCCGAGATCACGCCATTGCACTCCAGCCTGGGTAACAAGAGCGAAACTCCGTCTCAAAAAAAAAAAAATTATTCTCCTTCTGTGATTTTTCTCCAGTCATAACAATCTACAATCCCAAATATGTGTTTTAAAATAATATAAATGGGCCAGGCTCAGTGGCTCACCCCTGTAATTCCAAAACTTTGGGAGGTCAAAGCTGGAGGGTCACTTGAGTTCTGGAGTTCAAGACCAGCCTGGGCAACATGGCAAAACCCTATCTCTACAAAAAAAAAATCAGCCAGGTGTGCAAGTGCACACCTGTAGTCCCAACTACTTGGGAGGCTGAGGCAGGAGAATTGCTTGAACCTGGGAGACAGGAGTTACAGTGAGCCAAGATTGCACCATTGCACTCCAGCTTGGGTGATGGGAGTGAAATCCTATCTCAAAAAAATAAATAAAATAAAATAAAAAATGGTTGGAAGGTGGGGTATATCTAGGGAAAAAATAAATACATTTATCACATGTTCTAGAACAAATCCTATCTGCCCACTTTCATATTGTTTCCATATATGGGTTTGTGTGCACACACCTTCAGCCTAATAAGGAATTGAGGGAAGGTTGTAGGGTATCTGTGGTAAACAGATTTCAGCAGGATGCCAATGATTACCACCTCCTGCTATTCATACCATTGTGTTTTGTGTGGCAGAGGCAAAGCAAAGTGTTCACCAAACTCTTTGGTATGGCTCCTTACTGGATGCTTTAGGAAGGTTACAATTTCCAGCTTTCTTGCAGTTAGGCAGAGCCATTGAGTCATTCTAGCCAATGAAATAAAAATGGAAGTGATATGTATCACTTTCTGGTTAAGGCAATGAAAAGCTCACTGTGGATTCTCCAGTCTCTCTCTTCCCCTTGGGCAGTTAACTCAGAGGATGTGTGCTGGCATGCAGAGCCACAAGATCAAAGGATCCTGGCTCCCTGAACCACCCCATGAAGGACAGCTACCATGGGCAGTCAGCCAACCTATGCCAGATTTCACATGCATAAGAAATTAACTTTATCTGTTCAGCATCTGAAATTTGTATTGTTACTGCAGCATAAATCTAGTCTCTGCTAACACATTTTAATCACAAAGTGAAAATGGAATTGGCCAAAGCTAAGTAGACAGGCGAGGCACCGTGGCTCATGTCTGTAATCCCAGCATTTTGGGAGGCTGAGGCAGGCAGATCACTCAATATCAGCCTGGGCAACATGGTGAAACCCTGTCTCTACAAAAATACAAAAATTAGCCAGGTGTAGTGGTACGCACCTGTAGTCACAGCTACTCAGGAGGCTGAGGCATGAGAATCCCTTGAGCTGGGGAGGCAGAGCCAAGATCACACCACTACACCCAGCCTGGGCAACAGAAAAATACTCTGTCTCAAGAAAAAAATTAAAAAAGGTAAGTAGACAGAGATAGGCAAGGGCCGAGTTTTGAAGGCCACGTATACCCCGCTATGGGGTTGACCCGAAGAGCAGTGGGTGGCTTAGGATAACATTTGGTAGAAGAATGACAAAGTAAGACTGGCCCTTGGTAATTATTACTCTGACTGTGTTTCTAGTAAGATAAGCAAGAGCTCATGATAGCCTAACCTGACATGAGTGACAGTGGGAATACAAGAAAATAGATGGATTTGAGAGTTACTCGAAAGGTAGAATTGATAACATGTGGTGAATGATTTAAAGAGTGGACACTAGGACAAGTTAAGGGTGACTTCTTGATTTCTGACATGTGACATGGGCAGCTTGGTGTCATTCACTGATGCAGGGTACATAGGAGGAGGTGTGCATTAGGTAGGAGACACACAGAGATGATGGCTTGATTTGGGACATTTTGAGTTGGAAATGCCTTTAGATCTAGAACCAGGAAGATGCCTAGGCTGGAGATGTATATTGATGACTCGTCAGCACATATAGTTGATGCATGAAACCACAGAAGTTCATGGTTTAGGTAAAAATAGCTAGCTGCCTTAATCTGTCATCTATCCATATGTCTTTTATCAGGAAAGGACTTTCTAAATGTTCTATAATGTGCAAGTCATACAAGTATAATTCCCCCAAAATAGTGAAAACATCAACATTTATTTAAAACCAAAATCAAGATGCAGACATTATGAGCCACTTTTGATTTCAGCCTGGGTCTTCACCGTTTGCTCACATGGCTCAGTGGCTCTGGCTTGAAGGAAGTTTACCCAGCTCTGTTCTTTTGTTCTTCCATTATGAACTTCAGTTTGAAAGATACATCCAGAAGCCCCTGATTCCTCCAAGGCAAGTTTGATATTCAATCCGAGCCTGGGTCTCTGGTTAACCATCAAAGCAAGAGTGGGACTTACTTGGAATTTCCCATGAAATTGGTAAATGCTATTTCATCAAATATGTTCCAAAGAAGTGTATTTTTTATTGTTGTTTTTAAAGACTAAGAAAGAAATCAAAAGACTTTATGAAAAAGTATCCCCAAATTTATATATGGGGCCAGGAAAATTGAGAACAAAGTATCCAGTGTTCTGCAAAGCCTAAATATGGAAAATGGAAAAGAAATTTTAAAAAACTGATACTGACATGAAATTTCAGGTCATGTGGAGACTTCTGATCCCAGAGGATGATTTGAGCATTAACATTTTACTCAAACCAGCCATTCCCCACTGAAATTGTCAAATTGATAAGATAAAAAAATTCCATATGAATGCTGAAAACTGGGGAAGATAATCATCCCTAGAACTGCAACTCAAGGAGGGTTGATGAGATACGCAGTGATCATTGCTCTGGCAGCAGTGGCTCTCATGATGAGAAAAGAGAGCTGTGCACTGTGAGTGTCCTTCTTTGACTCTGCCAGGAAGGTAAGGAGACCACTCTGGAAATAAATAGTGTAATAAGTATTGAAATAGAGAGAGTAACTAATACAGGTCTGCAATAGTGCTTTTTCCTTCTGCCTTTAAAGATAGACTGATTCTTTACTTGTTCAATCAGCCACAATTCTTCTCTTGGGATTAGAGTGATTCTGATTCATTTCTTACTTAAAACATGTATGAAATCACCAAAAGAAGAAAGGATCCCGGAGAACAGAAAAAAAAGAGAAATAGCCAGGCAACTGAAAGCAGTTTGTAGAGTTTGAGAGATCAGAAGATGGGAGGAACCGATGATGCGGTAACTTGGATTTTGCAGAGAAGAATGTGAAAGGACAGCTTTAAGAAGACTTGAGATAGTGATGTTAGCAAGATGGCAGAACAGGAGGTTCTAGCTCTCATCCTCCAACAGATCACAGGGTTTGGCAACCACCCACAGGTGAGAATAACTTTGTGGGAGCTCCAGAATCTAGCTGAGGTCCCAGCACCCTGGTGGAGCAAAGAACCTATGTGTAAACACATTGAAAAGGATAAGAACAGTTTCACTTTATCTGTGCCACCCCTCCCCCAGAGTGGCACAGCTTGGTACCAAGAGAGACCCCCTTGGCCCATGACTTCTTCCATAGGGGAAAGGGAGAATGAGGTGAGTGCCCAGTTTCCCCATCCTTGCAGGATGCTGCCCAGAAGGCCCACTTCTATTTACCCCACCTAGAACACTGAAGGGATCAACATGACTGAATTGCCTGTGGACAGCTAAGAGCTGGGAGAAGAGGAGAAAGTGCAGAACAGCTGGCACAGTTCTCAACAGCCAGTCACGTACCTTGTGAACCAACACATAAACTCTACCAAGCAGCCCTCCCAAGACTCCTCCAGGATGACTTGCTCGAGGACTCTCCTGAACCAGCCAACAGACTTTCTGAGCACCTCATGCAGCTCCCCATAGATGCATCCCTGTGCACAGCCTTCATGAGCTCTCACAGACAGCATAAAGATCTCAACAGCAGGTGTGGATTTTAGCAATCATCTCAACTTAACTGGCTTGGGTGAATTGCCACAACCTTGATATTTCAGGACACTACCTCAGGGAAAATAAACAGGAGAATTTCAATACAACATGTGGCTTTGCAGGATCAAGAGAAGATACACAATCCTAAGGCTTGTCCTGTAAGAGGGAACAAGAGGAGTAGTGTGGGTATATCCATTTAAAAAAAAATCTAAGATATAAGAACAGAAAACCAACACCGCATGTTCTCACTCAGAAGTGGGTGTTGAACAATGAGAACACGTGGACACAGGGAGGGGAATATCACACACTGGGGCCTGTGGGGTGGGGGACAAGGGGAAGAATAGCAGGGGGTGGGGGGATTGGAGAGGGATAGCATTAGAAGAAATACCTAATGTAGATGACAGGGCGATGGATGCAGCAAACCACTACCATGGCATGTGTATACATATGTGCAATCTGCACATGTACCCCAGAACTTAAAGTATAATTTAAAAAATCTAAGAAATCCCTAAGATCTTTAGCCAGGCTCACCAGTGAAGTAAAGACTGGAAGACATGACTGCTTCTTCAGATGCAAAGATATCAATGCAAAGCATCAGTGAATATGAAGTATCGAGGAAATATGATACCACCAAAGGAACAAAAACCTTCAGTGGATGACCCCAGAGAAAGTGAGATCTACGAATTGCTTGACAAAAATTGAAAATAATTATCTTAAGTCCAGTGAGCTACAAAAGTACACAAAGAAACAACTAAATGAAATCAGGAAAACAGTACATGAACAAAATGAGAAGTTCAACAATATGATAGAAATATAAAAAAAAAGAACCAAACAAATTCTGCAGCTGAGGAATAAAATGTGTGAAAATTTCAGTAGAAAGCTCAATAGTAGAGTCAGTCAAGCAGAAGAAAGAATCAGCAAACTCTAGGGTGGATCATTTAAAACTATCCGGTTTAAGGAACAAAAAGAAATAGATAAGAAAACTGACAAAATGTATGGGACATTCTAAGTGAATCAATATATGCATTATAGGAATTCTAGAAGGATCAGGGAAGGATAAAGCAGTAAAAAACTTATTTAAAGAAATGGTGACAGAAATTCCCCTAAATCTGGAGAGGAAAATGAATATCCATATCTATGAAGCCCAAAGAACTCCAAATAGGTTAAGCATCAAGAAATCTTCACTGAGACACATTAGGATCAAATTGTCAAAAGTCAAAGACAAATTGAGAATTTTGAAAGCAGCAAGAGAAAAGTGACATTACATAGAAGAAAACCACGGTCCTCCCATTAAGATGATAAGCAGATTCTCAGCAAAAACTTTGCAGGTTGGGACAGTGGGATGATATTTTTCAAAGTGCTGAAAGAAAAAACTGCAAACCAAGAATACTACAACTGGCAAAATTGTTCTTCAAAAATGAAAAAGAGATAGACTTTCTTAGACTGGCAAAGGCCAAGAGAGTTTATCACAAATAGATCTCCTTTATAAAAAATGTTAAAAAGAGCTCTTAAAGTTGAGACAGAAGGACACTAATCAGCACCATGAAAACATAAAAAGGTGTAAGATTCATGGGTAAGTTACATAGAGAGTCATATTCAGAATATTTTAATATTGCAATGGTGGTGCATAAGTCACTTTTAACACTAGTATAACATTAAAAGACAGCAATATTAAATACGTAGTGATTTGTTAATGGTTACACAATGTAAAAAGCTGTAAATTATAACCCTAATAACATAACATTTGGGGGAATAAAAGTGTAGGAATTTTGTATGCAATCAAAATTAAGTTGTCAGCAAAAATAGACCATTATAATTATAATATGTTTTATGTAGCCTCATGATAATCACAAAGAAAAAAACTGAAGCTGGCTTTTTGAAAAGATAAACAAAATTGACAAACTTTAAGCTAAGAAAGAGATAACCCAAACAAAAAAATTATACATGAAGGAGGAGACATTACTATTGAAATTACAGAAATGCAAAAGATCATAATCGACTATGACAAACAATTATATGACAGAAAACTGGACAACCTAAAAGAAATAGATAAATTCCTAGAAACATGTGCCTACCAAGGATGAACCATGAAGAAAAAGAAAATATAAACAGACCAGTAATGAATAAAAAGGTTTCATCAGTAATCAAAAATTTCCCAAAAAAACAAAAACCCAAGACCAGATTGCTTCGATGTTACCTATCATTTGGAAAGAATTAATTCCCAATCTTCTTAAAACTCTTCTAAAATATTAAAAATGAAGGAACACATCCAAACTCATTCAATGAAGCCAGCTGAGGATACTACAAGAAAAGGAGAGCATGGGCCAATATTCTTAATTAATATAGATGTAAAATTCCTCAACAAAATACTAGCAAACTGAATTCAACTGCACATTAAAAGAATCATACACCATGATTAAGTGGATGGCTCAACATATGCAAATCAATCAATGTAATATACCACATACTGCTGTAATTGCCCTGGCCAAGAGACCAAGCCAAGCAGTCTTGGAAGTTTGCCGATGGCTGACCCCCTGCTCCTTTCCCTCCCACCTCCCTGGAGCCACCTGAGCTGCCATGTAGAGCCACAAGACTGTTACTGCTGCAGTGGCTGGATATCTAGCCCAATAGCCTTGGAGTCTTTGCGTGCTTGACCTACCACCTCTCTCTATCACCCCTCCATGAAACCACCTGAGCTGCCCCTGCCATATTCCCCCTAGCCCAGGGTCTCGCCCTAGTGGCCTTTGCATTCTCTAGGTGCCCAGAATCATTCTAGCTGCTACCTCCATGGGTGATTTGGCTCTGGGACACAGCACAGCTACTACATGTATGCCTGCAAACAGCTCCAAGGCCCCCCAGCACAGGACACTATCCCATTGCCATGTGCACCCTAGGTTAAGCACTGCAGCCAGGCTACTGCATCCTGTTAGCCCTGGCTCCACAGCTGTACATGCATAAGCAGCTGGCCCTGCCCCTTGGCTCCTTCCCCCATTACTGTGTTTGCACCCACAGGCTGGCCCTTGCAGCTTTACATGCACACACATATCCAGGGTGCCTCCCCGATGCACCCCTTTACACACACACAGACAGCCTCTAACCTCTTTCACCAGCTTGCAGTTGGCCCCTGCACTTGTGCAGGTGCAATCTACCCGCCTACCCTGCCATCTGTGCACTCATAGTTGGCTCCAGACCCTTCTGCTTATCTTAGTCCTTGCCACCATGCCTGATATCAGCCTGCAACTGGCCTCTGCTGTCACAGATGTGCCTGCAGCCAGCCATCATAGCATAGCATAGTGTCCCCTGGCCACTGGACCCAGAGGTGCAGCTGAGGACCCTAACAGCCCTCACAGCTTCAACATAATGAAGGATAAAAATCATATGATCATCTCAGTAGATGCAGAAAAATTTTGACCAAATTCAGCATTCTTTAATGATAAAGACTCTCAATAAATTAGGTATAAAAGGAATGTGCTACATTACATATGGTAATGAAAACCATACATGATATGTCCAAAGCTAACATTATACTCAACAGTGAAAAGCTGCAAACTTTTCCTCTAAGATCAGGAAGACAAGGACGCCCACTCTCACCACTGCTATTTTACATAGTACTGGTAGTCCTGGCCAGAGCAATTAGGCAAGAAAAGGAAATAAAAGGCATTTAAATTGGAAAATAAGAAGTAAATTTGTCTCTGTTTGCTGATGACAAAATTTTATAATAGACTACACACACTGTTAGAACTAATAAAATGAATTCAGTAAAGTTGAGGAATATAAAATCAACATACAAAAATCAGTTGCATAACATACATTACCAATGAGCTATCCAAAAAAAAAAGAAATGAAGAAAACAATTTCATTTGCAATACTATCAAAATGAATAAAATACTTAGGCATAGATTTAACTAAGGAGGTGAAATATCTCTACACTGAAAACTATAAAACATTGATGAAAGAAATTGTACACAAATAAATGGAAAGATAACAAATATTCGTGGATTAGAAAATCCATATTGTTAAAATGTCTATATTATCCAAAGTTATCTACAAATTCAATGCAACCTCTATCAAAATTCCAACCAAATTTTTCATAGAAATGTAAAAAGAATCCTAAAATTCATATAGAACCACAAAAGATCCCAAATAGCCAAACAATCTTGAGTAAGAAGAACAAAGCTGAAACAAAATAGATAATTCAGAATTAAACCTACACATATATGGCCAACTAATTTTTGACAAAGACACCAAGAACACACAGTCTCTTTAACAAAAGGAAAGTCTCTTTAACAAATGATGCTGAGAAAACTGTACATCTACAAGCAAAAGAATGAAATTGGACCCTAACCTCACACCGTAGACAAAAATCAACTCAAAATAGATTAAAGAACTAAATGTAAGATCTCAAACCATGAAATAAAACATAAGAAAAAGTTCCTTGACATTGGTCTTGGCAATAATTTTTGGGGTATGATACCAAAAGTACAAGTAATGAAAGCAAAAATAAGTGATATTACATCAAACTAAAAAGCATTTGCAGAGAAAAAAAAATAACCAAATAAAAAACATATAGATTGAGAGAAAATACTTGCAAACCATATATTGGATAAGGGGTTAACATCTAAAATATGTAGAAACTCATGCAACTTAAAAGCAAAAAAATAAAATCTGATTTTTAAATGGGCAAAGGATATGAACAGACATTTTTGCAAAGAAGATATGCAAATGTCCAAAAGGTACAAGTAAAGGTGCTCAACAACAGTAATCATCAGGAATGTAAATCAAAACTACAATGTGGTACCACCTCACACCTATTAGGATGGCTATGCAGTGGCAGTACAATTAAAAAGTGACCATGCCACAGCTCCCTAAAAAAAAAAAAAAAAAAAAAAATTGACGGAAGATAACAAAAGTTGACAAGGATGTGGAGAAAAGGAACTCTTTTACACTGTTATTGGGAATGAAAATTAGTCTAGTCACTATAGATAAGAGTACGGAAGTTCTCTCCAAAATTAAAACTAGAACTCATATGATTCAGCAATTCTATTTGATATGAAATCTATATGTCAAACAGATACCTGCACTCCCAGGTTCATCACAACATTATTCACAATATCCAAGATATGGAAACAACCTAGTTGTCCATCAACAGGTGAATGGATAAGGACATTATGGTATATGGCATATACTGGAATAGTATTCAGCCATAAAAAGAAGGAAATCCAGGAATAGATGATGTTAACAATGTTCACTTAACATTATATTAAGTGAAATAAATCAGACACAAAAAGACAAATACTGTATGATCTCATTTATATGTAGAATCTAAAATAATCAAATTCATAAAAGCAGAGAGTAGAATGGTAATTGGCAGGGGCTTTTGAAAGGCAGAACTAGAAAGGTGATGGTTAAAGGGTGCAAACTTTTAGTTATGCAAGAGAAGTTCGGAGATCTACTCTGTAGTGTAGTGCCAATAGTTAACAATACTGCGTTGAACACTTAAAACTGCTAAAAGAGTAGATCTTATACTGTGTTCTTACCAAACCAACAATGCTACTAATAATAAAGGGAATGGTAGGAAAAAATACATAGTGAAACAGAAAGAATAAGGAATTATATCTAAATATATCTGAAAAATAAGTATGTATTAAAGGTGACATTTTAATTCAATGAAAAAACTGTAAATTATTGGCTAGTGGGAAATGTTACATATCAACTTCCTTTATTTCTATAAAATAAATTCCAGATGAGTTAAAGATTAATGTGCAATAAGAAAAAAAGTAGAAAATTCAGTGATTTTATAATATTACAGTTGAGAAAGTTGAGAGTAATGCTAAAAAATAGGAAGGAAAAGAATGACCAATTTGATTATATGCATTTTAAAAATATTGATATAACAGGCAGACAACACACACACGTGCACACGCACACACAAAGGGAATTGGCTAACTGGAGAATATATTTTAAACACATAATAGATAAGGGCTCAAAGATAGTAATAAACTCATTAATCAGAGGGAAATGCTAATAGAAAATTAGACAATGAATATAGTAAGAACTAACAATAGCCAATAATTATTTGAAAAGATCAACACCTCTAGTAAGCCAAGAAATGCAAATTAAGCAATAGGGGTATATGTTTTTACCTGTCAGATGGACAAATGTCAATAATTATTTTTACCCAGAATTAATAAGAATAGGAGCAAATGAATATCCACACACTGATATAAGAAATATAAACCAATGTAACCATCAGGAAGTTCAAGTATAATATGAAGGAAGCTAATTAATATACACGTTCAAATATATCTAAGTTCAATATGTTTGTCATTTTGACCCATTTTTTCTATTTCTAGAAATGTATCATAACGAAATAATTGAATTTATACATAGAGATGATTGTTACCTATTTGTCTGTAATAGAAGAAAACTGGAAATGTATAACAATAGGAGGTTAGTCAGATCAGTTATGACATAGACATATAACAAAATACCACATAGCCAATAAACTGAAAGACTTAGGTCTGCAGTTGTTAACATAGAAAGATAGAATCATAATATGGAACTCTCATTTGTGTGAATGAATATATATATAAATATATAAAATGGATAAAATTATGCAAGAACAAAACTGGAAGAATATAATGAAAATGTTGATAATAGTAATCATTTTGAGGTTGTGGGGTTAAAGGTGATTTTCACTTTCTTCTTATGATTTTACATGTATTCTGAATTTTTTTTCTACAATATGCCTGTATTACTTTTATAATTAGAAAAATACAGCTATTTTAATTTTAGAAATTGTTTTGACATCTAAAAAGTCAGGGATATATTTTGATGCAGTGGCTCATGCCTGTAATCCCTGAACTCTGGGAAGCCAAGGCCGGTGATTTTGTTGATGGATCTGGGCAAAGTAAAGTGAAAACCTTCTGGAAAGGACTCACTATTCTAGATGCCTTTAAGAACAATTGTAATTCATGGGAGGAGGTCAAAATATCAACATTAACTGGAGTTTAGAAGAAGTTGATTTCCGCCCTCTTGGGATGACTTTGAGGGGTTTAAGACTTCAGCGGAGGAAGAAATTGCAGATGTAGTGGAAATAACAGGAGGAATGGAATTAGAAATGGAGTCTGAAGATGTGACTGAATTCCTGCAATCTCATAAAAAAGCTTAAATAGATGAGGAATTGCTTCTTACAGATGAGCAAAGAAAGTATTTCTTGAGATGGAATCTACTTTTGGTGAAGATGCTGTGAACATTATTATAATGGCAACAAAGGATTTACATTATTACATAAATTTAAATGAGAGGACTGACTCAAATTGTGAAAGTTCTGTGTGTAAAATGCTATCAAGCAACATTGCCTGTGACAGAGAAATCTTTCTTGAAAGGAAGAGTCAACCCATGGAGCAAACTTCAAAATTGTCTTATTTTAAGAAATTGCCACAGCCACCCCTAGCTTCAGCAACCACCACCCTGATCAGTCAGTGGCCATCAAAATCAAGAACTTCCAGCAGCAAGATTACCACTCGCTGAAGGCTCAGACAGTCATTAGCATTTTTTAGTAGTAATGTGCACTGCAGTTTTTTAAGACATATGCTCCTACATATTTAATAGACTACAGCATAGTGTAAACACAATTTTTTTTTTTAAAGTTCCAGGGTACCTGTGCAGGATGTGCAGGTTTGTTACATAGGTAAACATGTACCACTGTGATTTGCTGCACTTATCAACCATCACCTAGGTGTTAAGCCCGGTACGCATTAGCTATTTTTCCCTCCTCCCCTCTCCCCACAACAGGCCCCAGTGTGTGTTGATCCCCTCCCCGTGTCTATGTGTAAACACAACTTTTCTATACACTGGGAAAACCTCAACATTTGTGTGACTTGTTTTATTGCAATATTCGCTTTATTGCAGTAAGTAGCCAGGACGGAACCTGCAATATCTCTGAGGTGTGCTTGTATGTTGTTTGAGTCTAGGTAAGCCAGTCAATGAGCCTCCTTCTTTTTAAATGAGAAATAATAGCTGGCCCTCCCTATAGTAGGATTGTTGTGGCCTCCAGTGGGCCAAGGCATGTGACAAGTGCATACCATAGGCAAGGTCCGGGTGATCACGTTATTGGGGACTCAACCAACTCTTGACCATGCTGCTTCCTAAGCATCCATAACACAACTTGCTCGAAAAACCTATCCAAAATGTGGCAGCAGCAGAAGCTTGAGTTGGGGTCTTTTATAAATAAACTTGAAAGTAAATAGAGGGGCTTTCCATCCCCAACTAGAAAGAGGATGAGTGTCATGTTTGAAACAGGAGCCGTTATCTAAGCATCCAGCTGCGACACTTTGGTCAGCCATGGGGCATGAGTTGCACAGCTGAAGGACTGTGCTTAAAATTCAACACTTCAGGGCGGCCGCCCTGGTTGGCGCAGGGTCCGCGGTGCAAAGTGTGAATTACGCCGGGCTCGCGCCGGCGGCGGAGTAAAGTCAGGCTCCGGGGGAGAGGAGGGGCAGGACTCTGGCGGAGGCGGCGGCCCGAACTGGACGCGGCCCCTGAGTCCCGCGCGCCCAGGGTCTAGCCGTTGGCTCCAACCGTCTTGCACCGCTTTGCTCTGTCCGTGCTCCGCTCGAACTCTGCAGTTCCCTTACTTGCTCCTCTCGGCCGAGGAGCCCCGGGGCAGCGGGGTTCCCTTTCCGACTTTGCCTTTGCTGGCCCCGCTTGCACCCAGTCCCCCTCGCTTGGAGCGAGGCGCGCGCTGGTCTTGGTAACTGGCGCCGCGGCTACCGCAGAGCCTTTCCATCGGCGGCCGGAGCGGAGGGCTGGGGTTGGGGAGGTGTGAACCCGGCTTCCCGGCCCGGGGTCGTCGCCCGCCCGCCTTGCCCCCGCCTCGGCCCGGAGCCCCCGAGCCGCGGCCCCCTCCCAGCGCAGGGGCCGGCGGCCGCGGCAGGGCGGGCGCCGCGCGGAGACAGGGCGGTTGTATTCAATGGAAGTATGTTACCAGCTGCAGGTACTGCCCCTGGACAGGCCGGTCCCCCAGCACGTCCTCAGCCGCCGAGGAGCCATCAGATTCAGCTCCAGCTCCGCGCTCTTCGGCTGCCCCAATTCCCCGGCGGCTCTCTCAGCTCAATCTGAAACTGAAGTGTCTGTCTCTGCAAGGAATATCAGAAGGCTACTAAGTTTCCAGCGATCTCTTAGATCTTCACGCTTTTTTCGTGGTACTGCAGTTTCAAATTCTCTAAACATTTTAGATGATGATGATAATGGACAAGCCAAGTGTATGCTGGAAAAAATTGGAAACTGGAATTTTGATATCTTTCTATTTGATAGACTAACAAATGGAAATAGTCTAGTAAGCTTAACCTTTCATTTATTTAGTCTTCATGGATTAATTGAGTACTTTCATTTAGATATGATGAAACTTTGTAGATTTTTAGTTATGATTCAAGAGGATTACCACAGTCAAAATCCTTACCATAACGCAGGCCACGCTGCAGATGTTACTCAGGCCATGCACTGTTATTTAAAGGAGCCTAAGCTTGCCAATTCTGTAACTCCTTGGGATATCTTGCTGAGCTTAATTGCAGCTGCCACTCATGTTCTGGATCATCCAGGTGTTAATCAACCTTTCCTTATTAAAACTAACCATTACTTGGCAACTTTATACAAGAATACCTCAGTACTGGAAAATCACCACTGGAGATCTGCAGTGGGCTTGTTGAGAGAATCAGGTTTATTCTCACATCTGCCATTAGAAAGCAGGCAACAAATGGAGACACAGATAGGTGCTCTGATACCAGCCACAGACATCAGTCGCCAGAATGAGTATCTTTGTTTAGGTCCCATTTGGATAGAGGTGATTTATGCCTAGAAGACACTAGACATAGACATTTGGTTTTATAGATGGCTTTGAAATGTGCTGATATCTGTAACCCATGTTGGACCTGGGAATTAAGAAAGCAGTGGAGTGAAAAAGTAACAGGAATTCTTCCATCAAGGAGATATAGGAAAAAAGTATCATTTGGGTGTGAGTCCACTTCGCGATCGTCACACTGAATCTATTGCCAACATCCAAATTGGTTTTATGACTTACTTAGTGGGGCCTTTATTTACAGAATGGGCCAGATTTTCCAATACAAGGCTGTCCCAGACAATGCTTGGACATGTGGGGCTGAATAAAGCCAGCTGGAAGGGACTGCAGAGAGAACAGTCCAGCAGTGAGGACACTGATGCTGCATTTGAGTTGAACTCACAGTTACTACCTCAGGAAAATCGGTTATCATAACCCCCAGAACCAGTGGAACAAACTGCCTCCTGGAGGTTTTTAGAAATGTGAAATGGGGTCTTGAGGTGAGAAAACTTACTCTTGACTGCCAAGGTTTCCAAGTAAGTGATGCCAGCCAGCATTATTTGTTTCCAAGATTTCCTCTGTTGGATCATTTGAACCCACTTATTAATTATAAGACCTGAACATACAGCAATATGAATTTGGCTTTCATGTGAAACCTTGAATATGCCAAGCCCAGCAGGAGAGAATCCAAAAGGAATAACAAAGGAAGTTTGAGGTGTGCCATGACTTTTTCAAAGCATCTAATCTTCAAAACGTGAAACTTGAATTGTTCAACAACAATCTCTTGGAATTTAACCAGTCTGATGGAACAGTGTGTATCTTGTACCTTCCACTAAGTTCTCTCTGAGAAAACAAAAATGTGAAGTACCCAGTCTCTGCTGCCTCTGGCAAGACAGTGTTTACAAATCAACTCTGAAAATATTGGTTCTGAATTGCCTTGGAGCATGACTGTGAAGGAACCACTAAAACAAATTTAAAGATCAAACTTTAGACTGCAGCTCTCTCCCCCTGGTTTGCCTTTTTTCTTCTTTGGATGCCACCAAAACCTCCCATTTGCTATAGTTTTATTTTGTGCACTGGAAACTAAGCATTTATCATAGAGTACCACCAAGCTTTCACTCCAGTGCTGTTTGGCAATGCAATTTTTTTTTATGTTTTTAATTTGGGACGGGAGGGGAATAACACCAATGTCCTAGCTGTTAATTATGATTCTGCAGTGAAGACATTGCATGTTGTTTTCACTACTGTACACTTGACCTGCACATGCAAGAAAAAGGTGGAATGTTTAAAACACCATAATCAGCTCAGGGTATTTGCCAATCTGAAATAAAAGTGGGATGGGGAAGTGTGTCCTTCAGATCAAGGGTACTAAAGTCCCTTTCGCTGCAGTGAGAGGTATGTTGTGTGTGAATGTATGGATGTGTGTCTGTGTGCACGACTGTGCATGTGTGACTGTGCATGCTATGTTTCACCATGTGGGAAAAGATTGAAATGTAAGCTTTTATTATTTTAGAATGTGACATATGAGCAGCCACACTTGGGGGAGGGGAAAGTCGGTAGGTAAGCTCTAACAGATTGCTCCAGTTGCCTTAAACTATACACAAAGCTAAGTGACCAAACTTCTCGTTTTGATTTGAAAAAAAGTGCATTGTTTTCTTGTCCCTCCCTTTGATAAAACGTTACCCTTTGACGGGCCTTTTGATGTGAACAGATGTTTTCTCGGACAAACTATAAGGACTAATTTTAAACTTGGAACATCCCACTTTTGTAATTTGTTTAAAATTGTTTTATGTATAGTAAGCACAACTGTAATCTAGTTTTAAGAGAAACCGGTGCTTTCTTTTAGTTCGTTTGTAATTCCCTTGTTACTGTAAAAGACTGTTTATTAATTATGTTTATAGTTTGTTGCAACAGCCATTTTCTTGGGAGAAAGCTTGAGTGTAAAGCCATTTGTAAAAGGCTTTGCCATACTCATTTTAATATGTACCTGTTGCTATTAACTTTTGATTAATAAAAACCTATCTTTTCACATTTAAAAAAAAAATTCAACACTTCAGCATTAAAAATAACCAAGGCCTTCTGCCAACACAGTGTGTCATGTTTATTGGGCTATTCACAGGTAAGCTTAAAATACAAAGAAGAGAAAAGACCAGACATCATCAGGAATGTCGAGAAACAAAATATTTAGCATTTCTTAGTTTCAAATGTTACCATTTCATTGCAGTTGAGGAATATAGGCCATTTGTTGACATAACTGCAATGGGTGAGGCTTATATTTAGCAACAGGAAGCACATACATTTAACCAATGACTTTTAGGACAAGAAGCAAAAAAGAAAATATTTTCATGTAGCAAGGACAAGAAAATCATTTATACAAATTAAATTGATACAAAATACATTATACAGAGAACACACGTAAAAAAGTCATTAAGTTGGTCATCGAGCAAAGGATGTCACAGAACACCACACTGAGAGCACATTGGTGTGAATTCATTTCAGTTACGAAAGTTATGTCCAGTTTGTGTTACAATTACTGAGGTAAAGGCACGATTACTTCAACATAATTAATGGGGAAGAATCCGGATTCCCCATGTATCATTCCTTCATACCAGTTTTCATCTATTTGATTGGTTAACGTAATGATGTCCCCTTCTTTAAATCCTAATTCTCCTTGGTTTTCTGGCTCAAAGTCATAAAGACCACGACAGCAAGGCTGGTCCATGGGAACGTTAGAACCTGTCCACATGATATGGAGACAAAAAGTAGAGGTTAACATGACCAATTATCCATGGGAAACTGGAAATGTGGAAAAGCTTGGAGAGACCCTTAACAGCAGGCCCTGCTTTTTTCCCACAACAAGGCCAGCTTCACCCAGCTCATGGGTGCTGTTTGTGGTCTCTGGCCGCCCCAGCTCTCCCAGCTGCCTGCGCTGACCCCACAAGCCCAGTGTCCATCTTTTCAGTACTCCCAGGCAGAGAAGCCATGCCTAGCCCATCTCCCAACTCCTTTCTGGGAGCTTACAGTTTCTATGTGGAGACTGGAAAAGACACGAGAAACTTTTATTATTTATTTTTGAGACAGAGTCTTGCTCTGTTGCCCAGGCAGTGGTGCGATCCCGGCTCACAGCAACCCCTGCCTCCCAGGTTAAAGCTATTCTCGTGCCTCAGCCTCCCAAGCAGCTGGGACTACAGTTGTGTGCCACCACACCTGCTAATTTTTGTATTTTTTAGTAGAGGTGGGGTTTTGCCATGTTAGCCAGGCTGGTCTCGAATTCCTGGCCTTAAGTGAACTGCCCACCTCGACCTCCCAAAGTGCTGGGATTACAAGCATGATCCACAGTGCCTGGCTGAGAAACGTTTAAAGAACAAATAAGAGGTGTGTATCACTCATGGTTCAGGAGCTCTGGGGAGAGGGGGGCAGGGAAGATCTTGGTGGTCAGCAAGATCTTCCTAGAGTATGGGCAGGACAAGGGCCAGGAGGAGAGAAACCAGAACAACAAAGACAAGAATATTTACAGACCAGCCTGACGTCTGTTCCCAGAATAACATCAAAAACACTTTTTTTCAAAACCAAATCATGCTAATTGTAAACAAAAAATACATGTAGGCAAAATGGAGAAAGAAAATTCAGAGCTATAACCCATTACCCCAGAGATAACTGGGCTAGCTTTCAGATTCCAGACGTCTTCATGAATATATTTGTGCATATATTTACATATAGTTGTTTTCATAAAAGATTCTTCTTGTGCACAATAGGGTGAACTTCCAATTTTACTTTTAGTTACTGACTAGCTGTCAACTCTCACAATGTAACACAATTTCATCAACTAATCTGTTGTTGGACATTTAAGGTTCTTCCTTCTCTTCTTTTCATCTCTTCTTTTCCTTCTTTCTTTCCTTCCTTCCTCCTTTTCTCTATTTCTCTTCCTTTTTCTTAATTGCTTTCTGTTCACTGTTTTATTCCCTCTTGGCTTTTATAGACAATTCTTTGAAAAATAGCTTATACATAAATATCTACAAATGTGCACAATTCCTGAGGATAAATTCTAAGAAAAGGATTTCATGGTTATAGAACATGAATTTTTTCTAAGACATCTGATATTTAGTGTCAATTTATTTTTCTATTAGGTTGGTGCAAAAATAATCACCATTTTTGCCATTATTTTCAAAAGCAAAACTCGCAATTACTTTTGCACCAACCTAATGTCATTATTTTTCTTAAAATTTTTAGAGGTCCCTTTATACTACACATATTTACCCTTTATCTGCCATTTCTGGTACCAATATTATTCCCAACTTATCATCTGTTCTTGTTTTGTTTTTGAAGTTTGTGCTGGTGGTGGGGCAGGGAATGGGCTATTTTGTTTGGGCATGAATTCACACATTTAAAAGAGTATAAGCAGTCAAACTAATCAGACTTTCTATTCATGGTTTATTCTCCACAGTCATATATAGTCAACTACATTTTATTCCAGTATTTTTATTTGATTTTTTTCATGTTACAACTTTTATGATACATTTTGATTTTGGCAAAAAGAGGTAAAGATCTATTATACTGAATAATGCTTATGCAGTTACACCCACGTAATTAAATAATCCATGTTTTCTCCAGTAATTTCAACTATTGCCTTTATCTTTATCATATATTTAATTATCATGGAACTTAGATCTATTTTTTGATATTCTATTTTGTCCCACTGACTCATTTTGATAACAGTATCACATAGTTTTAAATATTTTAACTATATGATAAATGTTAATAGTTTGGGTGCGGTGGCTCACACCTTTAATCCTAGCACTTTGGGAGGCCAAGCTGGGCAGTTCATTTGAGGCCAGGAGTTTGAGATCAGCCTGGCCAACATGGAGAAACTCTGTCTCCAAAAATACGAAAATTAGCCGAGCATGGTAGCACATGTCTGTAATCCCAGCTACTCAGGAGGCTGAGGAGGAAGGATCACTTGAACCTGGGAGGCAGAAATTTCAGTGAGCCAAGATCACACCACTACACTCCAGCCTGGGTGACAGAGCAAGACTCCATCTCAAAAATAAATAAATAAATGTTAATAACTAGTAAAACTAGTTCACAGTCACTACTCTTCTATTTCAAAATTTCCTATTCTCTTGAAGTCATTTAAACTAGGTATATTTCAGTATTAATGTGACATGTTTATCTCACAAAAATCTCACTTCAATTTTGACTGGTTCATACTTTTTTTGAGTATTAATAAGAATAATTTTAGGAGTTTTTTTTTTAAATAAGTGACTTCTGGCATCCTATTTAATGCTTTCCATTTTTCCTATTATAAGACATTTTCCTTCCTCTAGACTTCAAGTGAGAATTAAAACAAGTTCTGCAGGCGATTATGTTCTTTCCCTACCAAGTCTTTTAGGTCCAAGTAAAGAAAGAAGGTAAATTTGAGTATTTCTGTGGCTGACCCACTGAGATGCCCCTTAGTCGCTGGGAGGGGTAGAGAGGTGACAGCATTGTGGGAGGAGGAAGGGAAGGGTTGGGGCAGTGGAGTTTCCTGCTGTGAGAAGGATTTTATTATGTTTGTTTAGACAGCCTGAAATTCATGGAGTAGCACCTGTTTCTCTGAGAACAGGGCACTCTGAGGAGCCTTCAGCAGCGAGGTTCCTTAGGTTGTACCGAGGTGGTTCCTGTTGCCTTCCTATGGCAGTGGGGGCCTCTCAACTTGGTGGCACAGTAGACAGCCCACTGTCCAGGTTGAACCCCAAACCAATGAAATCAGAAGTTCTGGCATCAGTCCTTTTTGTTTCTCAGGTCCTTCCAATGTCCAGGTGACTTTGAGAACCACCAGAGAAATGACCATCCCCTCCCTTTCCCTCAAGGAAGTATTAAGGTCAAAGAGACTCAGCTGGTGAGGAAAGAGAAGCGGGTAATAGCAGGGGAGCTCTTCCTCTTTAGGGAGTCAGCTCCTGTCCCGGGTGGTAACTTTGAAAGTCTGGCCCACCTGCAATATAACCTCTATGATCTATGCAATTTTTCTGGCCTCTGGACGGCTGCTTCCATGACAGACTGCACCCCTGCCTAAGTCTGTGTATTCCTCTTGTCATAATGATGAAAGCTGGGGGGTAGAAGGCTGTAGATATTGGGGCTTAGTTCACTATTTTCAATTTGAACAGAACATTCAATGATTTCAAACAAAGCATAGGGGAATATAGGGCTTATAATACAGAACTTTTCATTTTTCTTGGGTCATGGAGTACAAATATGGGTAGGCAGGAGGGGGCTGAGCACTGAAATGAGGGCAACCTGAGCTATGAGTCAAGGTCTACATTATTAATGTATAACTGTTTTAATGTGGATTATTAAAATGATTCTTATTCTTTTAGCATTTCTCCCACTACTAGTTTTTAACAGGGAAGGGGTCAGGTGCCAAACCACATGGCAGTCTCTGGAAGCATTTCCTTGAACACAGAATGTTACTGCTAGAGACAGGCAGATACATAGAGGCAGATAGATACATTTATATATTTCCCTCTCATTTACTCTATAAGCCACCTGTAATGACCAAGATACTTAATGGCAGGCATACATTTGTCCAAGGCCATCACCTCCAGGTGTAAACCTGCATACTCGCTGCACAGTGCACACACAGAACACATCATGGAAAAGCTGCATTACTCACATCTCGTCATTCATGCTTGGCAAGGAACCCCCGCCACATTGCCCACTTTGATATTCTGAGAGTTGGAAAGAGACCAGCACTCATCTCACACTCCATCAGCACCTAAACCCAAGACAGGCATCTCTCCAGAGACCACTGAGAAGAAAGACCCTGTTGAGAGCTCCCTGACTCAGGCACTGCATGTGCCCCTGGCCCTCCAGCCACCATGGGGCTGCCTACAACACCTGTAATCCCAGCACTTGGTAAATCCACCCCGACCAGAGCTCAGACTGGCTGCCCTGAATTATACAGACAGCCGGACGATATTCTGAAGTATCAATGCATTTTTCATTATGGGTCATTTCTGTTGCCTGGGGCCCCCAACCCAAGGAGCTGGGGCCTGCCTCCCTTACTTGAGGGGGCAGGGGGAACCCAGACAGGAACAAAGCAGTCAATATTTAGCTTTTAAGTTCCCAAATAATGCCATTTCAGTTGTGAAATGTTGTGAAAGCCAAGGCTTTTAGGCGTTCATGCTAGAGCCAGGTAGGCTTTTACAAGTGAGAGAGAGAGAGAGAGAGAAACTCCTGGGTTCCAAGGAACTAGAGCTTAAAGAACTCAGAGCCTAGCATTTTGATTACAAGCTATGGAGAGGGAGGGGCTGTTTCCTGCCACCCAGAGAAGAGATACAAGCTCTTCCTGGAGGCAAAGAAGGGGCCTGGAGTGACAAAGGATGGGCAAGAAGATTGCAATGCTCCTTGGATGCCACCCTGGGGAAGAGGGTCTTAGACTCCACTTCCCACAGAAATTCTGGGAGAAGGCAGCTCTCAAAGTTCTCTGGACTGACATGGGGGCTGGAGCCCTGTGGAAACTGGGTGGGTGGGGTCACTAAGCGGAGGTGGGGCCTGAGGGCTGGTGGCTCTTCCCTCAAGTCCCCAGCAGGAAGTGCTGAGGGGTCACAGAGGCCACAGGCAGCCTGGGGGTGGTGACACAGGGCTCCAAATGCAGATATTCAGCAACCAAGAGAGGAAGGCCTGAGCCACAGATGCCAGCAGGTCCTGGCTCAGGCCCCAGGCCTCTTGTGACAAGTCACCTCAGCTGTGAAAGCGAGCCTCCCTACCTGCTATCATGATGTTCTGTAAACTCCCCTCACATCCAGGCAACATCTTAGGACTGGACCAGGGGGAGAAGAGAACCTTCAAGAAAAACCAACAGCCCTGGTAGGGAATTCTACTCTGAATTGACTATGTTTAAATCCCGAATTGCCTAAGTCATAAATGGATAGTCTATGCTTTCTATTGGAAGAGACTGAGCTACCTTGAAATGGCAAGATTTTGCTTTTTTCCACCATTAGAAGAAATGGAAAAAGTATTTTAAAACTTTTTTTTTTTTTTTGGTCAACAGCAGAAATGGAAAAAAGATTAAGTTGTTTCCACCACTGATCTACATAGAGGCTCACAAGCAAGTTCAGTTCAGCTAAAGAGAAATTAAGCTGCTGCCCGCCTGAGTGACAGTGTGTGAATTTTCCCTTGACACAAAAGTCACCATGGATAGAGCCCCAAAGTCCAGGCAGAATGGGCTGGATTTCTTCACTGGAGGCTTCCAACTCTGTTAGATAGAGCCTCTCCAAGAGGCCTGAATGGCTGCTTTCCCACCATCAGAAGCCAGCACCTCAGCTGAACACGTCCCATAAGAGGACTGGTCCTACCTGGCATCCCATCTCTGTTGACAGCCCCCTCCTCTTTCCCCTGTGATTCTGCAGCTGGCTGTTCCTCATCCACCTCCACCTCCTTGCTCTCTCGCCTTCAGTAGCTGGCACCTGGAATCGCTGGGCGTAGTTGCACAGGAGCTCCCAGCTGGCTTCTGTGGATCTGGGTGCCCTTGAACAGGCGGCGGAAACCCCTGACCCTGGGCTGCCTAGTGAGATGGCTTCAGCCAGCGCTGCCCTCCCCAAGTGGCCCTCTGTTTATTTTCTCTTACTCCCGAGACCTGGCTTCAATGAAACGTGAGAGCAGAGGTGGGAAAACACGGTCTTCCTTGTGAAAGTACTGAAACAAAGATTATTTTAACAGAGAAAAGGGAGTGTCCCTGTTAAATATTTATTATTCAAACTCTGTTCCACACCATTAGAAAAAAGAGAGGGAGAGTGAGAGAGACCCTACCACAAGAGTTTAAGATGGCTGGTCAGTGAGTACTATTATCAGTAACACATAGGAGGAGGCAGGAAAACCACGTTCCCCCTGAAATAAACAAAACTTCCCTCTTGGCATTAATATGGTCCAGTCCCTCTTATTTTAACAGAAGGAAAATTATTTGCAGTGCCCTTCCCCCAACTCCACTTTACACACACACACACACACACACACACACACACGTATATGTATGTATTTGCTGAGTCTCTGCTGCTGCAGAGTGTTACTTGCATATTCAGAAATGCCGAGCACATTTTATTAAGGTAGAGGCAGTCCAATCCTACTATTTCTCAGCCCCACTCAGCTACAGGGACGAAATAATAACTCTCAGGTGTTAGTGTTTACCATGGGCCAGGACAATATTCTAAGTGCCTCAGAGATATTAGTGGATTTATGGATTTGATTCCCAGAGAAATCCTCTAAGTAGCACTGTTTCCCCCCATGTGAGGGATGGAGAAATACAGACATACAAATCGAACACAATCAAGCCACGGCAGTGAGACTAGACCTTAGGCCAGGTCCACAGTCTGTGCTCTTGATCCTTATGCTGTGTACCCCTCTGAAAATTGTTAGTTTGTAGTTTTATCCCCCCTCTATCTTTTTTTTTTTTTTTTTGAGATGGAGTTTCACTCTTGTTACCCAGGCTGGAGTGCAATGGCGCAATCTCGGCTCACTGCAACCTCCGCCTCCTGGGTTCAGGCAATTCTCCTGCCTCAGCCTCCTGAGTAGCTGGGATTACAGGCACGTGCCACCATGCCCAGCTAATTTTTTGTATTTTTAGTAGAGACGGGGTTTCACCATGTTTTCTTTTCTTTTCGTTTCTTTTTTTGAGTCTGCCCTCTGTTGCTCAAGCTACAGTACAGTGGCCTGCTCTTGGCCTGCAGCCTTGACCTCCTGGACTCAAGCAATCCTTCTGCCTTAGCCTCCAGAGTACCTGGGACTACGGGCACGCACCATAATGCCCGGCTAATTTTGGTATTTTCTGCAGAGGTGAGGTCTTACTATGTTGTCCAGGCTGGTCTCAAACTCCAGGGCTTAAGTGATCCTCCTGCTCTGGCCTTCCAAAGTGCTAGGATTACAGGCATGAGCTACCATGCCCAGCCTTCTCCCACTCCATTTCTGAGCCAACCCCAGCCAATGGGGTGGCCCATCACCTGGGCTTGGAATGAGCCTTTGGGTCCTCAGCTTGGCATACCTCAGACCTTGGAAGGCTCTCTAAGAGCATTCTCTTATCTAAATCCTACCCAGATCCCCAGGAAGGTCTGTCCAGGTCCCACCTAGCCTTGCCTGTAGCACTCGAGGATAACCTCCAAGCACTTAGTCTCTGTCCTGCCTTCTTCAGCCTGAGTTCTGGCTTCAACATGAGCAGCTCAGGCTTCAGTTAAAAACAGTGCCCACTCCAGGTGGTAGGTTAGATACCAGAGTAGAAATGGCATCAGAAGGGACTGGCATGTCTGCAGCCTGGCCTGCTCATTCTCTCTCTCTCTCTCTCCCATATGCCAGGATCTGGAAGACTGTTCTCCAGGGCTCCATTTCTAACCCTGACCTGAAGGGAGGTGAAGGTGGAAGGAGTGGTTAGTGGCGCAAGGGGCATCCTTCTCTCTGTTGTACTAAAAATCACAGCTCTTTTGTTGACCTTGGGTTCTTTTCAGACCACCGAAGGAGCCCACTGTGCTCACTCCTTTGCTGGCCTTGACTTTGGGGACTTCATGACCTGGAAGCATTTGGTCAGAGCATCCCCACTGAAAGGCAAACTGTGACCCCACACCCACACCTATTTTGAGGGGCAAAGAGGATGGAGAGAAAAGTAATTAACACAATGGCTGTCAACAGAAGCCTTTGTTGGAGTAGAAGGTATGGAGTCTCCCAGAAGCTACTGACCTGAGTAGGGCTCTTTGTCTTTTAGTAAATGCCCCAGACTGCTGTGTCTTTTGAGTGTTTTTGTTCCTGCTTTTTATACTTTTTCTCTTGCCTCCCTTGTAGTCTGGCTGCGACCTGTCACTTTTTCCTGCCATCAATGGCCTTCCCGAAGCAGTCCCTTGGGCCTTCCTAATCTGCTGGTTCCAGTCTGCTGTAGGCTGGGAAATCAGATAACCAATTATATAACATTAACAGCACTGAATTGTGGGCTCTTACCCTGTACCGACTCCCTTGCCCAGCACCCCTAATTCACATGATCTAATTTAATCCTTAGAATAATCCTGTGTGGCAGCAATGAGAATCCTTATTCATCAGATGATGAAATTGAGACCCAGAGGTAGGAACTGAGCTGAGATTTGGGCTTCCCTCTGACACCAAATCCCACTTTGCAGTAAGGCAGGTAACACCCCTTGGGGTTGGGTGGGCTCATATTCTTCTCACTTCCTGGCCTGAAGTCAGGAAGTCCAAAGGTGTTACCTTATTACTTACACCACTTGTAGAGCAGCTGAGGAACAGAGAGGAAGGTACCCATTGATGGGGGGAGTCCACGGCCCAGTCAGGAATGGGACCCCAAGTCTCCTTCTGGGAGCTTTGGTTCCAGAACCCAGGTCACCTTGAGGTTTGACTGGACCTGCACCATCCAACTAGAGAGTTCATCTCCTACCATGGTGGCATAGAAACCTGATTTGGAACCTTCAGGTTTATTTCTGGTTCCAATTCATTTTCAAACTCTCACTGAGAGTTTGAAAGCTTGGAGTCAGGAGCATGGAGCCAGGTACCATGCTCAACCTGTGAGATACCATCTCCTCTGAGTTCACATAAGCATATCTGGTTCAAACTCCCCTCAAAAGTTTCTTTTTTCGCATCTATAATCTCAAATTCTTATCGCAGAATTTGTTTGGAGAGCATACTTTCCCTCTGTCTGATCCAGACACAACACTGGTGTCTAATGCTGATAGACCCACAGACACTATCTGGTTCAGCATCTCTACCATATTGTTTTTGTCCATGGGTAAGAGCGCACTGGACAGAAGCTTAGGATCCCTACATCTCTGCTGCGGATGAGGTCATCTTTGGGTTCTGATTTCCTCATCTGGAAATTTTAAGTGTTGGTCTATGTGGGTTAAGTTGCGAACTACCAAGTAAAATCTAGTAAAAGTATATGAACTGTCTTTCTAGAAATAATGGCCCTTTATCCACAGGAGATGTGATTTATTGAAATTACTTGTCAATGGCACTCAAGCAAAATCATTAAAGTCTGTAAAAATAAGCATGTGTGATTTATGTTAACCTTAATGCCAATCCTCCTCTATTTATTACTTGGGTTATATTAGATGGGTTCAACTAGTAAAGTTGTGCCCTCACTCACCTTCTAAAAGCATGACATGTCTACAGAGATGACTTTTGCATATACCTCAAAACCTGTGGCCCATTCATTTATCAAAATAAACTTTCTGGGAGGTGATCCCTCTATTGCAACCAGGTCCAATGTTTGAATGTGTGTAGGCTGGCTTTTTGTGTGTATGTGTGTGTGTGTGTGTGACTCCGAGTTCTGGAAAATAGAATTGCAAACAGCAGCCTTAATTAGAGGTGGCTTTCTGGCCACTGGCATAGTGACCAGCTTGCAGATGATATCTTGTCTGGCCTGCTCCTTGCTTTTTCACAATGTGGATTAGTTGCCAAAATCTAAAAGTCAGGAGATGTCACATAAACACAGGGTTTCTGGCTTCTCTTGAAAAAAATCAGAAAGGCTAGCTCTGATGGACCTACATTCTCAGGCAAGGGGCACTTGCCATAGACTGCTGGCGACTGCTTCAGAAACAAGTGTTTTCTAGTTGTTTATGGACACACCTCTCTCATGCTCCTGACTTGGAAGCTTAGAGTCAGCCATTTATCACCAGCCTTGCACTATTTTCTTACACTTTTCCTATGTCTCTCATTCTTATAATCTGGCATTTGAGTCTGCACTTGCAGCCACATCCACTGGACAACTCTAGGGGGTGTCATTCATATGGACTCAGAGTCCCCAGATGGTGCAACATCACTGTTGCCTGGTTCGTAATACCAGGGAAACAACTGACTTCTACCGTATTTTTTAAAACAAGTACATAAATTAATATTTAGAGGATGGTCCTTTACATTTTAGCTTACAGATCAAATTTATCATTATAGAGTATGTTAAGATTTTAAAACATGCAGCATTTGAGATCATTTCAGCTAAGTCAAAATTCCCACAACTACGTTAGAATTTATATCTTATGGCTTTGCAAAACTCTTTTTACAGACTCTTTAGAATAATTACAGAAAACTATTCCCTGTAGTGAGAAAAACTTCCCTCTCTAAATCTTCCTTCAGATCGGAAAATAAGAGACTTCCCACTCACTGCACCAATGGCTATGGATTGACAATAATCATCATAGTTCACACTTTAAGTTTTAAAATATTTTTTAAATGTAGAAAATATTAAATGTTCAACCTGTCCATGTTTCAAATTATGAAGAATGCTAAGTAGTCACAAAAGATAAATACTGCAGCCACAGAATTTAGAGGTAGGAAGTACCTTGGAATGCACTAAGCCCAATGACTTCCTCTAGGAACAAATTCAAATCAGTCTAGAAGTGTTAAGAATCTCACCCCAATTCATACAACTAAGAAGTTCCAGAATCTGAACTATAACATGGGACTCCTGTTTCCTGATTTAGTTCTCTCATCAATAACTCTGACTCTGAAGCATGACTGATAATATACTGAAATGGATCTGGGGGGAAGGCTATTGGTAGGGGAAGAGGAATAGAAGAAAAGAGGAGGAAGGAAAGAAGAGAAGTGTAAGAAACAACCTGCTAACCAAACAATCACCACCGTCACTGCTCTGTAAGATTTTAATTTCCTCTTCAGAAATGTAGGTTTAAAAAAATTGCATATATTTCTATTTGAAAAGTATTCACCGTCTTTACTTTTCAAACTTCACATTTCACTTTTGAATAAATGTTTATTTTCTAATGTAATCCTAGACATTTTGCG
The DNA here is from genome assembly GCF_049354715.1 of Callithrix jacchus. Lineage (NCBI taxonomy): Eukaryota > Metazoa > Chordata > Mammalia > Primates > Cebidae > Callithrix > Callithrix jacchus. The sequence goes on along the minus strand of NC_133507.1, from coordinate 24,847,966 downwards.
CCTATGAGGGGACTGACTTAGGCTCTAGAAATTATTTCCAAAGCTGCTTTAGAAGTGTTAAGAAATTTATAAAAGTCTCTTTTATACCTAAAGAGAGAACGTCTTAATACAAGCCATTTGGGAGATTTATTTCACCTCACTCTGATGTGCCTGTGGCACACATTTGGAATACATATTTGTTAACTCATTTCAGTCTCCTATATGTTTAAAGGAGGTCCCAGTTTGGGGCTTATTAACCCTTAGTTTTCATTACATCAAGTGGTATCCCTTTTAAGAGTTTGAGCAAAAAAAAAAGTTCATAAAAAAGTGAGTTGATAAAATATAAAATACATTTTGTCCTCTAGTCTTTAAATATATACTTCAAGAGGTTGTATACTTCAACCTGGGGCCTGATAAAAATTCCCCATGGGTGAGGAAGATACTTGCTTACAGTTCATAAGTTCCTACATTATTTTCTTCAAAATCAGTGGTTTTCTGGGAGCTATGCAGGCACACGATTCAGCTCAAGGACGTTTCTTGGCCTCCTTTTCTCTTTGGGGACAGAGGGACAGCTTACACTGATGACGCAGCATGACCCCACACTCACGGACTTGGACAGGCAGTCATTTCTCCCAGCCAGGGCCTAGAGTTGGATTTTGTCTGCAATCCATCATTTCAAGATGTGATTCTCCCCTTTCTCTATTTTGGCTCACTTTATTCATTCTCTTAACTACCTAGCAAAGATATTATCAAAGATTCCATCTCAGTCCCATGATGCATTCTGCTTAATTGACTTATGTTCTTTCATCTCTCTCTCTTTTTCTTTAGAAAGAAGAAATGATGAAGAAAATGTTCTTGGAATTCATTTCTGGCAGAGTCTTGTGAGCTTTGCTTTCATTTGTTAGTGAAATGCTTGACATTTTTCCTTCATTTTATAAACATTATGTGCAAATCATTCAGAATCCTAATGGAAAGTAATTTCCCATTAATGCAGGCTATAAATGTCATTTTCTTTTGAAACTGTGCCTCAGAAACAAACAGTACAGGACCCCCTTTACACTTGCAAATTCCACCCACAAATCAAGGAAGCCCAATGCTGGGTGTGTGAGATGGGAACTTAAAGCTACCACCAAGGGAAACTTAGAAGAGGCAGCCTGGAACAGGCACAGGCAAAAGACACACAGGGGCACACACAGAGTTTGCTGTAGTGGAGAATATGGGACACTGAGCCTTCTTAAAAGCCAACTTCTGCACATCTGTGATCTCTGTCTAAACATCGCCCTTCTAAGAACTTAATCTGTCTAGAGACCCAGCTACTGGCCAAGAAGGAGGGGACAAAGCACTGACATGCACGGCCTCAATGGGGAAGTGAAAGAACTCACTGTCCTGTTTTTCCCTTCCAAGTCAGATGCATTCAGCGGACTCCCTTTGCAACCACTTGCTGACCACAGATTCCATGTAATCATGAATCTTGGAAATAAAGCATTCCCAATGCTCTTGGCCATTTTGTAACATTCCCTAGTATTCCTTCTGAATGATATAACATGAAATATCTATCAGGTAAAGTGCCCAGCTCTATTTACTGGCTCTGTGATCTTGAGAAGATCTCACTTAACCTCTCTGAGCCTTGCTTACTCATTTGTAAAATGGGGACTAAAAATAGTAGTAGACATGTATATCAAGTATTTACACAATATGTAACCCATAGTAAATAGTCAATAGTGTTGTTGCTATTATCATTATCTTATTATTTCTTACTGTTTTTTTATTATCATTTCCTTGCAGTACTGTTATGAGAATGAAATGAGTTATGCCTATAAAGCACCTGGCATACTGTTGGCACTCAAATGCTAGGTCCCTATGACCTTAAGGGATACTTTAAGTCAAATACCTTTTAATTTTTATAAGGCTTAACACTCTCCACACTGCCAGTCTGTGAGCTCAAATTAAAGGAAAGTTGAGTTCTCTCTGGTGGCAAATGAGAGAATGTTGTCTTGGGAGCTTGACCTGAGGTCCTGTCTCTAAGAACTACTTGGATGCAAGCTGGAAAGGTAGAGAGAGTGGGGTAAGGACTGAGCCCTGGGGTCCTGGGTCCTCCCTTCCTCAAATATAATATACTGGCATTGAAGGAGGGAGGCTGAGGTTGAACTCACTGTCAAAATTTTTAATTAATTTGCTTATACCTAGCTTCTTTCTAAACAGAAATTTTGAAGTGGCTTACAATAAATGCATATTCAGAATAAAGCTTTTTCAGGCCAGAGGTAGAAAGATAACACCTTAAGGAGTAGGAAAAATATATAATTTTCATTCAAATAACAGAACTTTTGAAATTAAAACGGGGATGCTACTAAAAATCACACCGGAGCTGTCTCAAGAAGTGTAAGATGCTTGGCTGCCCTCATCAAAGGGTAGGAGGAACACATATTCTACTGCAGTCATTTAAATGCTGCTGTGCTTAAACTTCACATTTGATACTGAGCTTCCTGGTTACCAGGACAAATACGGAGAATATAATGGGCTACATAATTTCTTTAAAGAAGGAAGTACACCTACTTTCAAGTACATCCACTTTTCCCATTATCGAATACAGTTTTTGGCATATTCAAATGTTCTTATTAAAATACAATTACAAGAATATCTTGAAAAAAGAAAAATATTGCCCATAATCCTACCATTTAGTCTGGTCTACATATGCAGATATATGTTTACAAAGGTATATCATACTTAGAACTTTGTGTCTTCCTTTTCCATTTAATATCATACCATAAACATTTTTATGTTTCTATACAATTTTCATATTAATACATTTAAATAGCTGCAGAATATCCCATTTGATATACCATAATCATTATCCTACTATTGTCAAATATATAAAAATAAATATTGTTCATGGATTAAAGACTTAAACATAAGACCTGGCACGATAAAAACTCTAGAAGGAAATCTAGGCAAAACTATCCAGGACATAGGAGTAGGCAAGGACTTCATGAACAAAACACCAAAAGCATTGGCAACAAAAGCCAAAATAGACAAATGGGACCTAATCAAACTCCACAGCTTCTGCACGGCAAAAGAAACAGTCACTAGAGTGGATCAGCAACCAACAGAAAGGGAAAAAATTTTTGCAGTTTACCCATCTGACAAAGGGCTGATATCCAGAATTTACAAAGAACTCAAACAGATTTACAGGAAAAAAACAAACAAGCCCATTCAAAAGTGGGCAAAGGATATGAACAGACACTTTACGAAAGAAGACATATATGAGGCCAACAATCATATGAAAAAATGCTCATCGTCACTGGTCATCAGAGAGATGCAAATCAAAACCACATTGAGATACCATCTCACGCCAGTTAGAATGGCGATCATTAAAAAATCTGGAGACAACAGATGCTGGAGAGGATGTGGAGAAAAAGGAACACTTTTACACTGTTGGTGGGAGTGTAAATTAGTTCAACCATTGTGGAAGACAGTGTGGCGATTCCTCAAGGCCTTAGAAATAGAAATTCCATTTGACCCAGCAATCCCATTACTGGGTATATATACAAAAGACTATAAATCGTTCTACTATAAGGACACATGTACATGAATGTTCATTGCAGCACTGTTTACAATAGCAAAGACCTGGAATCAACCCAAATGCCCACTGATGATAGACTGGATTGGAAAAATGTGGCACATATACACCATGGAATATTATGCAGCAATCAGAAATGATGAGTTTGTGTCGTTTGTAGGGACATGGATGAATCTGGAGAACATCATCCTCAGCAAACTGACACGAGAACAGAAAATGAAACACCGCATATTCTCACTCATAGGCGGGTGATGAAAAATGAGAACACATGGACACAGAAAGGGGAGTACTAAACACTGGGGTCTATTGGGGGGAAAAGGGGAGGGCCAGTGGGAGGGGGAGGTGGGGAGGGATAGCCTGGGGAGAAATGCCAAATGTGCGTGAAGGGGAGAAGGAAAGCAAAGCACACTGCCATGTGTGTACCTATGCAACTGTCTTGCATGCTCTGCTCATGTACCCCAAAACCTAAAATCCAATAAAAAATTTAAAAATTTAAAAAAATAAATAAATATTGTTCATTAGGTTTTTCCCACTTACAACTTTTTGTTTCTCTAGATAGAGCTATAACAGATACATGGATATGTTTTGCTCAAATTATTCCTTTAGAATACATTTTCAGGAATGAAGCCACTGAGTGTATAAATATTTTTATCCATTTTGATAGATATTTCTGTGTTGATGTCCCAGTGAGTCATGCCAGGGGTTGGCAAACTATGGCCTGTGAGCCAAATAATATTTTATTGAAACACACTCATGCCCATTCATTTATATATTACCTATGTGTACTTTTACGTGCTATAACAACCAAATTGAGTAGCCAGTAGAGACCATAAAGCCTAAAATATTTACTCCCTGGCCATCTACAGAGAAGAGTTTGCCAACCCCTAGGTTATGCTTGTGGGAATGTAGTTGGTACCACATTCTAACAAAAATCGATTCTGTGGAACACTATAGAGAGGGAAATCAGTGACAGAGGAGACATTTTCTTCCACAAAAAATATGTAGTAAATTTAGGTGGTAAAGACTTTGAGCTGGCCACCAAAACAAACTATTCCTTTCTTCCACAGAAATGTAATTACAGATAGGATGTGGTCTCCAGCTCACCTCCCCCAAACCTTTGTAGCTAGATGTGGTCACATGATTAAGCACGTGCCAGAGGGATGGAAATGAAAGTAATGTGAGCTACTTCTAGCTCATGTCCTTAAGAGGAAATCTCTGGGCCTGGACTTCCGTTTTTAATTTCTATCTTGCTTGAACTACTGCCTTCGTGAGTGTCTCTGGAATGGTAGCTACTATGACACTAACTAATACAGAAACTGGTACCAGAAGTGGGGTGTTGACATAATAAAACCTAAAATTAGTGGCACTGAATCAGCAGGCAGACAGCAATTAAGAGAAAACAAACATAACAAAAATGAAACCCAGTGACCTGTTAGATTATAAAAAAACATTTGAAAAACTTTTTTGCCTATGATAACTCTGAAAGCAGACCACATACCAATAGCTCTAAAGAAAGAAGGTAAATAAAGCCATAAGGTTGGTATATTAGCTAAATCTTCTTGTGTGTAGCAAGTTGTTATAAGAAAGACGAAAGTTTCCCAGTCTGCAAGCAAAGGTAAAAGAGAGAAAGATCAGAGGTTGGCTCCTAATGCATTAGAAAAGCAAACTGTTTCTGTATTCCAAAGAAAACAAGATAAGCAGATTGCTCTTCCAAATCATTCTCAGAGATCTGTCTAAACCAAAGGAACTCAGCTGTGCAACGAAGGTGCAATGAAAGGTATTGCCTTCCTACTCAAGTCTGCTGTTTCAGATGGTCTCAAGGTAGCCTCTGTTAAGTTAAGAAAGGGAAGCATGGGTGAGACAAGGAAGGAAAGAAATAAAAGCATTAAGAGCTATATCTAAGAAAAAACCTTGAATGTGTTTACAGGCACATGGAACTGTCTGGAAGCATATAGATCAGAAGCTCATTATGTTTCTTAAGAAATCAAGTTGTGGCCAGTGTGGTGACTCACCTGTTATCCCAGTACTTTGGGAGGCCAAGGCAGGTGGATCACTCAAGGTCAGGAGTTCAAGACCAGACCGGCCAACATGGTGAAGACACATCTCTACTAAAAATACAAAAATTGACCAGGTGTGGTGGTACATGCCTATAATTCCAGCTACTCAGGAGGCTGAGGCACAAGAATTGCTTGAACCCAGAAAGCGGAGGTTGCAGTGAGCTGAGATTCCACAACTGCACTCCAAACTGGGCAACAGAACAAGACTATCTCAAAAAAAAAAAAAAAAGAAAAGAAATCAAGTTGTGATAAGAAGTGTAAGCCCAACCTGAAGACATCTGTATCTACTGAACTGTAAGGAACCCACAAAGTCCCTGAGCAGCAGTAAGCACATACGTCAAAGAAGGCAGCCCTTCAACGCCCACTTACAATGTAGCCTTGGAAGACATATTTCTCAGAGAGCAAATCTAGGATCCCACAGAATAAAGGACAAAAGAGTCTCCCTGATCCAGAATCCAGAGAGCAGAACCAGGGTCTAATCAAGACACTTCCTTCATTGCCAGGGTAGGCGGTCCTAGAAAGTTCTGTCCCACAGGAGTCCATCATTGTTATGGACTGGTTCCTGCAGTGTATTTCCCATTAGCTATGGCCTGAATGTGTGTGTTCCCCCAAAATTCATCTGTTGAAACTTAATCCCCAATGCAATAATATTAAGAGCTAGGACCTTTAGGAGGTGATTAGGTCATGAGAATTACTGACTTAGGAGGTGATTAGGTCATGAGTACCTAAGGGAGATTGTTTGCCCCTTCTTACATGTGAGGACACAACTAGAAGGTATCATGTATGAGGAATGGTCTCCACCAGGCACCAGTTCTGCTGGCACCTTGATTTTAGACGTCAGCCTCCAGACTGTAAGTAATAAGCTACCCAGTCCTAGGTTTTTGTTACAGAAGCCCAAACAAACTAAAATGCCATTGCAACTGGGTAGCAGCTGCTTAGCTAGAGGTTGTACTTCCCAAGTTGCTTTGCCACTAGGTATGGCTGTTTGAACACTCATCCCTGGAATATGTGTGTCATTTCCACCTTGCAGGTATAAGAGGAAATATCTAGCCTAAATGTCTGTTCTTTCTCCCCTTCCTGCTGGCTGGAGTGGCAACAACTAGAAAACCATATGATGAAGATGGCAGAGCTGCCATCAGCCTAGACCCCTGAGAGACTCTATGCATTAGAACCACCCATCTTCTTGGAATATTCTCCCTGGACTGTGGCAGGAGTGAGAAAATACTCTTTTACTGCATTTTGGGTTTTGTGTTTTTTTTTTAAAAAAAAAAAACAACAAAAAACAGAAACCAGTGTTAGCATAATACAATACAAAAAGTCTTAGAGAAACCCTGAACAGACCAATAACAAGCAGCATGACTGAAATGGTAATAAAAAATTGCCAAAATAAAAGTCCAGGACCAGACAGATTCATAGCTGAATTCTATCAGACATTCCAAGAAGAATTGGCACGAATCCTATTGACACTATTCCACAAGCTAGAGAAAGGTAATCCTCCCTAAATCATTCTATGAAGTCAGTATCACCCTAATACCAAAACCAGGAAAGGACATAGCAAAAAAAGAAAACTATAGATCAGTATCCCTGATAAATGTAGATGTAAAAATCCTAACTAAATCCAATTGAATATCAAAAAGATAATCCACCAGGACCAAGAAGATTTTATACCAGGTATGCAGGGCTGGTTTAACATATGCAGGTTAATAAATGTGACACACCACATAAACAGAATTAAAAACAAAAATCACATGATCATCTCAATAGACACAGAAAAAGCATTTGCAAAATCCAGCATCCCTTCATGATTAAAACCTTCAGCAGAATCACCATACAAGGGACATACCTCAATGTAATAAAAGCCAACTATGACAAACCCACAGCCCACATAACACTGAATGGGAAAAAGCTGAAAGCATTCCCACTGAGAACTGGAACAAGACAAGGATGCCCACTCTCATCACTCCTCTTCAACATAGTACTGGAAGTCCTAGCCAGAGCAATCAGACAAGAGAAAGAAATAAAGGGCACCCAGATCCGGAAAGAGGAAGCCAAACTGTCACTGCTTGCTGATGATATGATTGTATACCTAGAAAACCCTAGGATCCTAAAGATGCCTCTGAAAAGCTCCTAGAACTGATAAATGAATTCAGCAAAGTTTCAGAATACAAAATTAATGTACATAAGTCAGTAACTCTGCTATGTACCAGCAGAGACCAAACTGACAATCAGATCAAGAACACAACCCCTTTTACAATCTTAGAAGCTGTCACAGCAAGAGGGGCCTAAGGAGAGGTGATGACTAAATGCAATGTGCTATTCTGAATAGAATCCCAGAGCAGAAAAAGGAAATAGGTAAAATCTAAAGAAATGTGAATGAAGTATAGAGTTTAGTTGATATGAATATATGTTCATTATTTACAGTAAATATACCACACTAATAAAATAGAAGAGTGGAGGAGTATATGGGAATGCCCTGTGCTATAGTCACAATTTTTCTGTAAGTCTAAACTATTCTAAACTTTAAAATTTGTTTTGAAAAACTTTCCCACAAAGAGCTTATCCTAGGGATGCATGATTAACTTAACTATATAATTCACCATATTACAAACTAAAACTAAAAAATAAATGATCATCTCAACAGAGACCAACAAAAAGGCATCTGACAAAATTCAAAGACTGTTTTTCATTAAAACTCTCTGCGAATTATGTATGACTAGAAGGAAACTCCCTCAATCTGATTTTTTAAATCTATGAAGGCCAGGTTTAGTGGCTCCACACCTGTAATCCCAACACTTTGGAAGGCCAAGGCAGGTGGATTGCTTGAGCCCAGCAATTCGTGACCAGCCTAGACAACAGGGTAAAACCCCATCTGTACAAAAAATACAAAAATTAGCCAGGTTTGGTAGTGTGTGCCTGTAGCCAGCTACTCAGGAGGCTAATGTGGGAGGATCTTTTGACCCTGACAGGGTGAGGCTGCTACAAGCCACGACTGTGCCACTGCACTCCAGCCTGGGTGACAGGGCAAGACCCTGGCTCAAGAAAAAAAACTATAAAAAACCTACCACTAAGATCATCCTTAATTATGAAGTACTGAATGCTTCTCCCCTAAAATCAGAGACAAAGCAAGGATGTCCACTCTAATCCTTTGTATTCAACATATTCTAGCAAGTGAAAAAAAAACACAAGAAAAACAAACACATCCAGATATCCAGTAAAACTGTCTTCATTCATAGATGACATGAGTATCTATGTAAAGAAACTAAGGAGTCTATTAAAAAACTACCAGAACTAAGATGTAAATTTAGCAATGTGGCAGGATATAAGATCAATATACAAAAATCAATGGAATATTATGAATGCTAGAAACAAAAATTTAGAAAGGGAAATTTTATTAAAGTGCTGTTTATAATTGCATACAGATAAAATAGAGATTGATGAAAAACTTTTTAAAGATCTGTATATATTCTAAAAACAGTGAAACACTGCTGAGAGAAACTCAAGAAGACCTAAAAAAATGGGAAAAAAATAGATTGTGTTCAAGACTGGAACACTCAATTTTGTTAAGCTATCAATTCCCCTTAAATTGATTTATAGATTCAACCCAATCCAAATAAAAATCTGAGCAGGATTTTTTTTTTGAAACATTGAAAATTTGATCTCTAAAACTCACATGAAAATGCAAAGGAACTAGAATAGCCAAACAACTTTTAAAATGAAGACCAAAGTTAGAGGACTAACAGGACCTAACCTCAAAACCTATAAAGCTACAGTCATCAAGACAACTGTACAAGCATAGAAATGCAGCAATAGTACACTATGTGACAGTGCTGTGAATATTATTTCTGTGCTCATGATATTGTAAGTAAGTGTTAGAGGATGTAAAAATGGAAGTTTTGGATGAGGTTCCAGACTGTTTTGTTTTGTTTTGTTGTTTTGTTTTTTTTAACAGATGTGCAGAAGACAATTTATGCAGGATTTGAAAACAAATTAAAACAGAAGAGATGAGGGAAACTAGTTTTATGACTTTTAATCCCAGCCTACATCTATGGCATAAATAGGTCAGAAGATGGAGATTAAAAAGGATTTTTAGAAAAATGTTTGGAGAGAGTGTGAAGGGGCAGGATGTGTTGTGATCTTTCCATTTCATGCCAAATCAAGAGAGAAAGCCTTTTAAATGAGTCCTCAGCGAGCTTAAGATACATTCTCTGGGGACTTAAGAACAGAAAGGGTAGATAGGGAAAGAGAAAAAGCCAAATACAACCTCTTCCCTGACACCAGTGTTCCCATTGCAACAGGCCAGAGCTTGGGGAGGAGTGAAAGCCAAGCATTAAATCAAGATTATAGCTTAGACTATGACCTGGGTCTTAGCATTCTGACTACTGCACAAGCCTGCACTTACACACTCAAGTGACTGGAGAACTATGTGACCCAAGAGTAGTCAGAAAAGTCATGGAGCCTGCTAATATTTTCATCCGTAAGTAGGCAATTTAAAATAACAGCAGGGAAAAAAGGGGAGGAGGGCATTATAAGAGTCGCATATGGTGGAAGTGGTTACACAATGAATATTTAACAAAAATATTGATTATAAGTAAATTGGAAGGGTGAAGGGAGGGAGAAGTATATGGAAGACCAAGGATTAGGAAGCTAAGCCCTTACTTTCCATATCAGGAAATCAATACATTTATCCAAAACTGAAAAATCAAGAAATAGTAAAAAACAAGCATCATGAAGTTAAGTACCAAATAAATATATAGAAGAGTTGAAAGTGTTTCCTCTGAGAGCAGAAACTAAGCACTGGGAGAGGAGCTGAGGGGGAAACTGCCATTTCTCACCAAAAAAAGCTTATATTTTAAACTATATACACATATACTCTAATATTTCTTAGTTTTAATAACAAAAAAATTCATGGGTCCTGCCCATGTTATCATACAGAGATAGAGGTAACTACATTTGCCTTTTAAAAACCACATACACATATTACTATTTTCTTTTTAAACTACATACACTTATTACTCTGACAATTTTTGTTTTTAAATGAAAAAAAAAAAACCTTTAAGGATAGCAATAGGGTTGGAAGAAACTTCAGACTGTGCAGCTTATATGAGCAATGTCTGTTTGAAAGAGCAACTGGACATCCATAGGCAAAATAAATTAATCTCAACTTAAGTCTCACATTTATACAAAAATTAACTCAAAGTGGATCATGAACTTAAGAAAAAACACAGGAGAGGCCAGGCACAGTAGCTCATGCCTGTAATCCCAGCACTTTGGGAGGCCAAGGCAGTCAGATCATTTGAGGTCAGGAGTTCGAGACCAGCCTGGCCAAAATGGAGAAACTATCTCTATTAAAAATACAAAAATTAGCCAGGTGTTGTGGTATGCACCTATAGTCCCAGCTACTCAGGAGACTGAAGCAGAAGAATCACTTGAACCCAGGAGGCGAAGGTTGCAGTGAGCCAAGATTGTACCACTCTACTCCAGCCTGGGCTATAGAAAGAGAGTCTGTCATAAGTGAATGAATGAATGAAAATCTTTAGGATTTAGGGCTAGGCAAAGAATTCCTAGACCTCACACAATCTATTAAAGTAAAAATGAATACATTGGACTCCTTAAGAATTAAAAATTTTGATCTGTGAAAGACCTTGTTAAGAGGATAAAAAGGTAAGCTACAGAGAGAATATATTTACAAATCACATATATGTGAAAGAACTTGTATTTATAATAAATCAAGAATTCTTAAGACTCAATGGTAAAAACCTAAACAATCCAATTAGAAAATGGACAAAAGACATGAAGAAACATTTCACCAAAGAGGATACACAGATGGCAAATAAACACATGAAAAGATATTCAACAGCATTAGTCAGTAAGGAAATGCAAATTAAACCCACGGTAAGATTCACTACACACCTATCAAAGTGGCTAAAATAAAAAATAGTGACACCACCAAATGCTGGCAGGGATGTGCAGAACCTGAATCACTAGTACATGCTGGTGGGAATGTGAAACAGTAGCACAACTCTGAAAGATAGTTTGGGAGTTTCTTTCCATTTACAAAAATAAATCCTTATGATAAAGATCTAAATATTAAGAAAGGATTATTCAAAGTAGAAAACTGTAAAAAAATAACTTTGGGGATAGGGAGACTTTTCACAACAGGGCACAAAATGTAAAAGTTGTAAGCAAAAGATAGATACATTTGACCATATCAAAATAAAAGCTTCTGTATACTCAAAGCAAAACTAAACAAAACAAACAATAGCAAAAGCAACAAAGAAACAACGCACTCCATAAGCAAAGTTTAAAGATAACTGACCAACTAGGAAAAAAATTATTAATATTCTCATATGGAAAGAACTCCTAGAAAACAATAAGACAAAGCAAACTACCCCCCAAAAAACCACAAATAAATGACATAAACAGACAAGTCTGACACAAGGAAATACAAATTAAAATAAAGAAAAGAAAGTTCACCCTTACTAAGAATCATGGAAATGCAAATTAAGACTGGATACCATTTTTTCTCATGAGTGCTTGGCAGAAATGGAAGTCTACTGGCACGGGTGTGGGTAAGCAGGTGTTCTTACTTTAATAATAATGTAGCCAGCACAGTGGATAAAGGACAGTTACTGTAGCAACTAACTGGAAACAACTTTAATGTCCACCAAGAGGGAAATGGTATAATGGAAAACTATAAAGCTATTAAAAACAGTGGGATAGATCTATATGCATGATATGGAAATAACTCCAAGAAATTGATACATTTTTAAAAAACAAACTGCAAAACAATATGCCTAGTATGATCTTGCATTTAAAAAACAGAAAAAAGGCTAGATACAGTGGCTCATGCCTGTAATCCCAGCACTTCAGAAGGCCGATGTGGAAGGATTGCTTGAGCCCAGGAGTTGCAGAGAAGCTTGGGCAACAAAGTGACAGCTTGTCCCTACAAATAATGAAAAAATTAGCCTGGCATGGTCACATACACCTGTAGTTCCAGCTACAGGGGAGGCTGAGGCAGGAGGACTGCTTGAGCCCAGGAGGTCAAGGCTGCACTGAGCCATGTTCGTGCCATTGCACTACAGCCTGGGTGACAGAGCAAGGCCTTGTCTCAAAAAAGAAAAAAAAGAAAAAGCAGAAAAAAATCTAAAATGCTGTGTTTATATGTATATCTATGTATATTAATAGATATGATAATAGTTATGCCAAATTTTTAACAGTGGCTACATCTAGGAAGGGAACTGGGATGGAGTGGGTGATCACAAGAGATTATAGAATGACTTATACCATTAAATTTTTTTGTTTATTTTACTAAAAAACATATTTGTGTCACTTGTTTAATTAAAAAAATGATGTAGCACTTAATACAGTATCTAGTATAAAGCAATTGCTCAAAAATGCTAACTTCAACTTAAAGAAAATATTTTCAAAGTAAAAATTAAATATAAAGGATGATGTAGCAATAATACTTCTATGGCCTGGTTCTAAATGCCACATTATACAAGTGATAGAATTCCCCAGGGAACAGAAAAAGGGGGTACTTTTAGGGGGAAAGGGGATTTACCAAACTACCAAAGAAAGATATCCAGGGTGTGTGTGTATTCACTGACCCAGGAACAAGCAGTAAATTAGTGTTTCTAGAAGTGCTTTACTAAAGGCACACTTAGTAACTTACCTGTCGTCTTTGCTACAGAGGTGGTAGAAACACCGTTGAACTCACTAGAACTCCTTTTCACGGGCCTTGGCTTGTATTCTCGTCTGGGGACACTGGATGCAGCTGATATTCTGTAACACACATCATAAGATGAGCCAGACATCTAATCTTGAAAGCTTTCCAAATACACCTTCTCTCTGTCTTGATGAGCATAGGAACTTAGGTTACAGCTAGTGGTCATGAAGGGGACAATTTTTATGCACTGACTCTTGAGTAGCCCAAAGTTATGGAGGTGTTATCACAAATATAATTTGTCAACTCTCTATTTGAGCTTGTGAGTGAAATTCATCTTGAAGAAGACTAATTGAGCCAGGCATGGTGGCTCATTCCTGTAATCCCAGCACTCCAGGAAGCTAAGGTGAGCAGATCACCTGAGGTCAGGAGTTTTGACACCAACCTGGCCAACATGGTGAAACTTCATCTCTACTAAAAATACAAAAATTAGCTGGGTATGGTGGCAGGCGCCTGTAACCCCAGCTACTTGGGAGGCTGAGGCAGGAGAATCACTTGAACCTGGGAGATGGAGGTTGCAGTGAGCCGAGATTACACTACTGCACTCCAGCCTGATCAACAGAGTGAGACTCCATCTAAAAAAAAAAAAAAAAAAAAAAAATGACTGTCTTCATCAAGTCTCTGAGGCATCTGGCAAGTGCCTGGGATATGGTCACCAACCAGTGATGGATGAGAGCTGCCTTTTCCCTCACTCTGCTCTTATAGATTACGATAGAATGATGAAAATACACTCCTGTGAGTAACAGGTGAACTGTCTGCCTGCAGAAGTGGACGCTTCAGGATCTGAACACACCTTTGTCTTCCCTATGTAACTATATCATTGATTTAAGTAAAAATTCCTCCAAATTTATGCATTACCATAATCATGTATAAAACAATTTTCTGTTATCAAACCTGGTTAAAAAAATAGGGTATTTTTAACCCAATATTTTAATAAATAGAGTTGCCATGCATACTATATATGATATTACTAATTTTCAGAAAAGTACAGACTACATCTATGATTAAAGTCACAAGGAACACAGAAATCTTTCTTTAATTGTTCAGAAAATACTTCTGACTCTTTCAATACCTGTCAATAATATGAACATAGCCTGAAATTCATACCGGTGAAGTGAAAATATATCTTTTTTAACAGATATTTACATATTTTCCATACATCATCTCACTTTTTTCCATAGCTCTAGATGTTTTCCATCCCTTTGTGAATGGGGAGCTAAACTCTCATCAAATTAGCAGTGAAGCCAGGATAGTTTTGGAGGGGTTGATGTCCAAGGTTGGGGAGCAACTTGGTTAGTTGCCCTAAACACAGGTTACAATAAAAGGTACTTAACGAAAATAAAAAAGAGAAAAGCTGCCAGATCCTTCTTCCCAGTTCTATCCTATTGGCCAAAGCCAGTACTTATTATCTCAGTCCCATCCACACCCAACCATGAAAGCCAGTGAAAGAAAATTCAAAACAGAATGAGGCAGGGGAAGGGGAAGATGGAGAGATGGAGAGACAGACACACAGACAGAGACAGATGGATGGATTTCAGTAGATGTTACCTCCATAGCCCTTGGCTGGTAAGAAACATGGAGGCACTTACCGCATCTGTAGCTTGCTCTGCAGCTCCTGCAGAATCTCTGTGGACTGTTTGTGATAGTCTAATGCTGCCTCTATGAACACGGCCAACTGGCTGACTTGTTCTACCTGCAGCAGAAGTGGAAAATTACTCCATGGAGGCCAGAGCCTGTATAACGTCCAGAGAGAGAGGAGACCAGCAACAAAGACCCAGCTTGGCAGGGAAGGCCAGCATCTGCCTCAGCTCTGGTCCATTTCATTTAATTTCATCTAGGAGCTCTGTATAGTAATCACACAGGTCATGGTATGGAGCTATACATACTGGAAAAACATGTTCAAATTATTTGTGATTTTGAATTTGATTTAACTCAATAAAAATGCCTGTTTTTCCAATTAGAAGATGACTTTTCTCAGGAGATTTTCTGTGCTATAAAGTTCATGGATCTGAAAACAGAGATATAAAGTTCTTCCAGTTATAACTGAAGCCAACATTTAGCAAAGGAACTGCCTACTTAGTGAAGTGTCTCTACCTGCACTTTCTAGCTAAGCCAAATCAAGATATTAAGTAAATTAAACAGTTAAGAACAGTAAATTAAACAGATAAGAAAGGGGGCGGGGAGCAACATGGGCTCCTGGGCCAAGACTTTCCGGTTCCCTATATGCTTTTTGTTGCTATCACTCAACATAATTTCTCTGAAACACAGAACTAAAGGGAATGAACTAGAAAGACACTGGCATCTCTGCTTCCCACAAATCAAGAGATTCATGAAATTAGTGACCAATTTACAATGAATTTTTTTAAGCTGTGTCTTAGAAAAACCTGTACTATATGGGGCTGTATAATTTGAGGAAGAGCAAACCAATGAAAGCCTGAGAACTTTCCTGAGCCCCCACATAACCGAGGGGCTGCTACAGGAAAGAGATTAAGCTTATTTCTGGAAGCCCCAGAGGCAAGCCTCAGGGGGCTGAAGTGACAGGTCTCCCCTAGCATGAATCCAATCAACTCTAGAGCTGGACTGAGACACAAAATCAATCCTGCCCTTCCCAGGCTTCCCCAACGCCTATGCGTCATTTCCACACTTCATTTTTACTCAGCTTTAGAGCAAAGTCTGCTTGCTTATTCATTTATACAATCTCACCCTGCCTGACCAACCACGTCAGCCTTCAAAGATCCAAGCTACTTTCATTTGTAGTTGCAAATCATTCCTTAGTTGTCTGTACTTAAATTTTTCTTATCCACTTATACTATTTTAAACACAGCTCAATATGCATGTAAGATATACATGGAATTCCATGTGTGCCAAGCTGTGATCAGCATCTGAACAATGAAATCCTGTCGGGTTTCATTTACTTTACCAAGCTCTGAGGCTGGAAAAGCAACAAGCCTAGCCTTAAATTTCCAAAAACCCAATAAACAAAACAAAGACAGCCTGGCCCCTACCAAATCCTAAGGACTTCTTAAATTTCACCTTTGGCTTTCACACATACTTTTAAGGAAGTTCAGCACCATGGCTTAGCACAATCATAGTAGAATTTGCTATAGAAATCATTTTTCTTCCTTACAGCGCTAGAGTGGTGTGCTTGGCAAAATCTATGTCACGCCTCTCTGCCTTTAGTAAAATTTATTTGTCCTACCTTATAACTCACTTTTTTAAAATGTCTACGTTTTATAATTTTTAAAGAAATAGTGAAAGCTAAATGAGTATTTCTTGAAACATATTCCAGATTGGGGAACAGCAAGGGGCTGAGGGGGATTACAAGCTATCCTCTCTGCTGTGGCTAAAACACAAGCCGATGTAATCTAGAGATGCATTTGTAACTGCTCATTGAGTGGCTGACTTTGGGAAGGAAATGAATCCTCAAAACCCTTAAAGCTTGGTAGACAACGGCAGCACTGCCCAATGCCTGCACCTAATAGGTGTTCAGGACAAGTCCTGAAGGGGTGGCTACTAGGCTGTAAGTCTCTCTTGTTGACAGTGGAGACCAGGCCACAAGCAGATCATTTTCCTACTGATTCCAGAAAATGTAAGCTTCCAGCTGTCCCCCAGGTCCTGAGCATTGAGCTGTGTGGTGGGGACCATGGGGACCAACACAGTTTGACTCAGCCTCCCAAACCACAACTAGAAATAAATACCTAGACAGGCAGAACCAAGATAAAGCAACAAACTTAGGCCTAGCAAGAGCCAAAACCTGACCAGAAGGTAAACATTTCTTCCATTGTTGGAATTTTAACAGTCCATCTGTTAAATCAGAGAACGTCACCTGGGATAGAGAGAAAGGCATAATTCCACTTCTGGGTTGAGACCTGGGCTGCCACTTTGCTGGTGCCATCTTGAGAGCAAAGTGTGACCTCACCCATGAAAATGTCCATATGATATATGCCAAGGAACTGGATTTCCAGAGAATCCACTCCCTTTTCTGAAAGTGAAGCACACTAGCTACTACAGATGGGTTCACACTCAGCTGATGCTTGAAGTGAGAAACTCATCATGCAAGCAGACTTCCATGTAGGTTAGAGGTCAAGGAGGCACAGGCCTTGGTGGATGACAAATGCATGGAGTGAGGGCTGTGTAGCTACCTGGGAGAGTCAGGGAATCATAACCAGAGGGGGCCTGAGGTAGACAGAATCACAGAGCCTGCAAAGATGTCCAAGTCTTAATTCCCCAAACCTGCAAATACATTATTTTACATAGCAAAAGAGACTTTGCAGTTATGATTAAGTATCTTAAAATGAGATTATTTTGGAATATCTGAATGGCTCAACATAATCACAAGGTCCTTTAAGAGGGAGACAGGAGGCCGGGCACAGTGGCTCAAGCCTGTAATCCCAGCACTTTGGGAGGCCGAGGCGGGTGGATCACGAGAGATCGAGACCATCCTGGTCAACATGGTAAAACCCCGTCTCCACTAAAAATACAAAAAATTAGCTAGGCACGGTGGCGCGTGCCTGTAATCCCAGCTACTCAGGAGGCTGAGGCAGGAGAATTGCCTGAACCCAGGAGGCGGAGGTTGCGGTGAGCCGAGATCGCGCCATTGCACTCCAGCCTGGGTAACAAGAGCGAAACTCTGTCTCAAAAAAAAAAAAAAAAAAAAAAAAAGAGGGAGACAGGAGTGCCAACATCAGACAAGATGTGACAATGGAAACAGAGGTCAGAATATGTGAAGATGCTATGCCGCTGACTGTGAAGAGGGAGGAATCAAAGAATGAGCCAAGAAATGCAGGTGGCCTGTAGAAACTGGAAAAGGCAAAAAAGCAGCTTCTTCCTCTGGAGCCTCCAGAATGAACGTGGCCCTGCCCATACCTTCATTTTAGGACTCTAGGCTGGAAGACAATAGATGTGTGTTGCTTTAAGCTACACTGTTTGTGGTCATTTGTTATGGCTCCAATAGGAAACTGATACAGAGCTGCTTTAGCCCATCCTCTAACTATGCAAAAACCTAACAATGAGATTAGTGCTGACCTGGGTCCCCCTTTCATGGTGACAGGAGCTGTTGCCTGGAGACACATAGGAACCAAGCTCATGGGGCAATGGGCCCATGTGGCTGGGCCTGGGGACTTCATTGCTGACTTGGCCGTACCCCAGGGTGCCTCACTCTTTTCTGAGGGGTAACACCAAAACAGGAAATGAACTCAATTTCTCTCCCATGACAGACTGTGCACAATGCACAATCCACAAGTGACACACGTGTGTCACCTGTAGACGCATTTCATTCCAAACCTCTCTTTGGCTGAAAACTAACGGAGGATTAGCAGCATATGAGGCCACTGGGAGTACCTTGATCCTGGGGATGGAAACAGAGAATAGATGCCCCCAGCTATAGTGGACTAAGGATACTAGAAGTTTCTAAGAGTTGTGAAAACCCCATGGACTCTTGCATAAGATATGAGCCATTAGCCCAGCCTTGTGGGCCAACTGCAAAGGACTCAGGCTGTACCCAAAGAAGAATGGCTCAAAGGACTGCATATTGTAACAAAGGCTATCTTAGGTCAACTCTCCAAGAGGACTGTGGAAACTGGGGTAGCTGAGAAGCAGGGCTGGAAACCTTCCTCCTCTGACTCTTTAGCAATTACTTACCAGGGGACTCGGTGAGCAGCCGGGTGAGTAAGCAGAGAGTGGCACACCCTGAAGCCCATGGCAAGGACAGGGAGAGAACTGGGATGTGAGCAGCTGACGCCTGTCCAGACCTGGGGTTTGCAAGTGTGTTTCACATGCATGAATAAAGAAAAGTACATCTTCGAAAGATGGCAAGCCATTCTCTTTCACAACTGAAAAGGTGCATTTCCAATAGAGGTCATCTTCGATTGACATTGTGATAATACCAGTGATTTCTTGCTCTGTCATATCAAAGACCTCCACTCTTTTTGGATTCCTCAGAGAAGCTATGGAAAATTTCTCATGAATTTTGCAGTCTGGTCATAAACATATGCCTTTTCCAATGGGGCAAAAGCCTTTATTCAGAGTTTCTGAGAAAGTTTGAGTAAGGCAATTAAATTAATAACATGGAAAATAATCCCTTATATTTTTATTCTCTACTTCATCCTTCTAAAGAATTTCTCAAATGCAGTTGCTAATTTGCCTGATGCCAGTCAGGTGACATGATTTTCCCAGAAGCTTAGCAGAAGCAAAACCAGAAACAGAATTCAGGTATTTCACTCTGTGCTGGGTATGCTTTCCACGAGTTAGTATTTCCAAATGTGTCTTATTCCACATATTACAGCCCCTGAAACATTAGTAATAATATAATAATGTGACGGAATTCTGTGGTCAAATACATTTGGTAAACTGCCAACTGTATTTTCTCTTAGGAACTGCTTAGAGATTAATCTTTCATACTATCAAATAAAGACTCTGAAAAGTCTTGTGATAAAGAAAACTGTTTCATTTTATTTAACCCAGGGTGTCCCAAACTTATTTGACCACAGAGACATTATTAATGCAAAACACACTAACATCCCATGGAATGAATTTTGGAAAATGTTACTCCAGACCAAGGGAAAGACCCCAGGAATCTGGAATCTAGTAATTCCACTGGGAACCCATGGATGGAGGGAAGACCCCATAGCTGGGGAATGTATACCAAGAGAGCCAGTACTGCAGGTACCTGGGCTCACTGGACTGAAATAGGTGTCTTCTATGGAATATCTCTGATTTCTGCTAATGTCAAAGACCTACATTTGCTAATGGTAAGTTATGAGGAATAAACTCTGCAAAGACAGAAAAGGGGACAGTGCGTTAACAAACCTATGGGTGATATACTGTTCCTGAGAAACGACAATGAAGGCTGGTAACCAGTCTGCTGACTCCCACACTTTTCTCCAAGAGGAGGGCTGCCCTGGGTACTTCTCAGAACCCTGCCAGGCCCAGCCTGGCCTGGCAAGAAATCAGTCACAGGGCTGCCCCTCTTGGATCACTGGAAAGTTGGAGAACCAAAAGACCTCCTGGCTTGTATCACTGTCTATAGAATAACGATGCTGCTCAGCCTCAGACAAGATGTGAAGAGATGCTTAATGTCTCCATTCCAGCTCCTACTCACAAGACAACCAAAGGCTACAGTGCGGGGCCAAAGCAGACTCTTCTTTATTCTCCCATTCCCAGTTCTGCCAAAAATAGATGAGAAAATAGATACAACTTCTACCCAGGAATGTTAGAGTGAGCGCATCATGTCTCTCTACCTCCCCTTCCTATGCTGATCTATCTAACTGGTGAGATTGCAGGGCTGGGACCCACTTGGCCCTAATAACCAGGGTGTCTGGACACTGCGATGAAAGGCAGTAGGGACCTGGCTCTGGGCTCTGGATTTCTCAAGAGAGTGGGTTTGTGAAGTGGCCACAAGATTGTGTTTCATATGGCTTCGTGGTCCTGCACCCACTCTCCCTGTAGGAGCTCAGGCCTTGTGGGCCAACTGCAAAGATCCAAGGTCTAGACTTGAGGCCAGGAATAGATCATTGCACTTCTAACGTGGGCCCAGGCCCAAGCTGCCCCTTCCAACATGGCTTCCTAGAGAGCCCTGCTCTCTGGGCAAGGGGCTGGTGTATGATCCTGTGTGGCTCCCCTGGTTTGTTTCTCTGCTGGGAGAATGCAGAGGTGAGGCCAGATGAATGATCACACCCTGGAAACCCCTGCAAATGGCCTATTGGCCAGAAAACCTTGGGATGTATTGTGTCTGGAGACCCAGGAGAGACCAAGTCTGTGAATCCAGTCAGGGTTCTCACATCAGTCAGAGCTTTGGCAAACAATTTCTTCTGAGGCATTCCCTGGTGAAGCTTTTATTGTGTCTTAGGCAGGACAACAAGACATGAGGGCTGGAGGAGGCACCAGCTCTTCCCCCAGAGTGAGATTTTGGTCTCTGAATTGTCAGTGCCAGACAGAAATGGGCAGGTAGCACCAGAGCACCAAGCACACCCATCGCAGAGGGTTTCCCTTCATTCACCTTTCTCTGCTTATTCGCTTTCTCTTTGGAGAGAATGCTTCTAAGTCCTCTCTCCAGCCCCTCCTCATTTTCCTCCTGAAGATGAGGCTAGGGGTGCTCCCAAGTTAGTAGGATGGGTTGCTCTGCTGCAGTCACTGGCTCTGCAGGGTTGGGGCTGGCAAGGCTCCCCCTCACCCAGTTTCAGCATCTCAGGCTGTGTCTGGGTGCTGAGGCAGGCTGGCTCTCCACTAGAACTGGCTGTCATCCACCAAGGGAGCAAGGAGGAGAAAGTACCATCAGGACTTTAGGCCCAGGCCACATCCTTCAGCACAGTGGACCAGAAGGTCTGTATTTTACAATTTCCAGGAGTTCTCATCAGTTAAGGAGCTGTCCCTTGATTCCAATCTGGCTTTTGTGTCACTTCCTCCATTGGTCAGAACCCAAAGGGTGAATGGTTGTGACTGACATCCCCAAACTTCCAAACACAGTAACAGAAGCATGCCCCACTTGTGTCTGGAGGAAGCATCAGGGCCTCCACTGCTTGCTACCAGGCTTTCCTTGCAGCCACTCATTTGACAGTTTGTGTACCTTGTCTCCAGCGGGTACCAGATCAGGTGGAAGCACCGTCCAATCCATCAGGCGGCAGCAGCCTAAGACCCACTGTGTTTGACATGGCAATTAGAACAGGTCCCAGCCAGCTTTAGTTTCTGCCAGGAAATCCAGCCCTCCCCAGCTATCCTGAAGCACAGCTTGTCATGCAGGGCTTCCCCATCAGGAAAGGAAGCAACGTGACAACAAGAGGTTGAGTGACCAAGGTTGGACATGCAGGTGGCGACTCAAAGGGAGCAGGAACCAGAGTCCCATGGGATGCAAAACCACCAGCTCGGCTTGGTTGTTGGAGATGGGCCAAACACAGGGCCAAGGGTTCAAGGTATGCCCCATCCACCATGTACTGGCATTTTTTCTTTCTCCAAACAAGTCACATTCTCTGTTTGTCCCCAAGCACCACGCAGTATCAGCATTAGCATGTCAGGTCCAAGAAGTGACCCGGAGGAGATTTTTCTCTACCTTGCCTGGTCAACAGGAGAGGACGTTCAGACCACCTGGCTATGGCACAGACACACT
Source organism: Callithrix jacchus (assembly GCF_049354715.1). Lineage (NCBI taxonomy): Eukaryota > Metazoa > Chordata > Mammalia > Primates > Cebidae > Callithrix > Callithrix jacchus. The sequence continues at coordinate 24,825,530 of NC_133507.1, read as the reverse complement.
GACACGGAAAAGGATGAGGTGCTGCTCTCTGATCTAACTGTTGTTGATCCCGAGCAGAGTGAAGATGGGCTTCTGAAGCCTACAGAATTATTTCTGAGTCTCCTCAGCTATTAACCTGGGTAGGAGAAAAAGCAGATGCAAGTGCGCCATGATAGGGACCATCAACAGCACCCCCTTAGCCTCATTATCATGGGGAGGCAGTGAATGGTAGCTCTTGTCACTGCCATCATCACCACCATTACTGCAAAAACCAGCAGTCACGGCACACCTAGTAGCCACTGCAGCTACACATAGCAGGAGAGCGGGGGAGGGAGGAAGGGAAGAACCTAGTTCCCAGGCAGTCTGGGCAGCCCCACTCTGTTTCATAACATTGGTCTCCTCCCACCTCAATAGCAGAAGTAGAAGCCAGAGAACCCCTCCCTATGAAGGGGAAGACCCCAGGATCCAGGCAGAGGAAGCAGCCTCAACTCCCCAGAGCTGAACAGGGGAAACCTCCACTCACCCACAGGCCACTTCCCACAGAAAGCCTTGGAGGAAACACTGCAACCAGGTGGGGCAATGCCAACACCAGGGTCCCTGAGGAGCTTGGGCTAGGAACCAGCTCTTACATTTGCCAGTACGGGGTGGGAGGGCTTAGCTCATTTGTGACAGGCAGAATACATTTCACTGTCAAAACGTGGACAAATGACTGAGCTTTTATAATGAAGGGATCCTTTTTGACTTTTGACTGATACTAAGGGGAAAGCTGAGGTCTCTTGGGTCAACTGCAAGACTGGCATGGCTGAGACAGGCTTCCCTCACGAGGACTTTGCAAAAACTCATCATCGTGGTTCCCACATGAAGGTAATGAATGGAACAAATGGGTCAGATGGCACATCTGACACACAAGACACAATCTCAGAGTTTAAACCACAAATGGGCACAGAGCCAGCAGGGCAACATTCCCTGTGGCCCCACAGGGAGTATCTGATACATGTCACACTTCAAATACATTTTCTAAAAACTTCAAAACAACACGGCCATCTGAAACAAAACAAAATGGCTATTGCTTAGGGACAATTTCAAGAGAAAATTTATATATTTAAAGAAAAACAGAGATACCAAACTGCCACGCCTCCTCCTATTTCTAAAAAAAAAAAATTAAAAGGAATAACATAGTAGAGTGTACTTTTCAGGCCTCAGTGGTTTAATGAGCATGGGAAATTTCAAATTGGCATTTCCAGTCGGGAGAACAAATTCTCTGGGATGAATGTCTTGTCAGTATTGGACACAATCCCTTCATGCATCCACACATCACCACGGTAAGTAAATGGTGGTCAATGCATTTTGTTTGACTTGACTCAAAAGATGTAAGACCTCAGTGTACCTTTGAATCAACTGTTATAAGTACAACATGGTATTGAGGATAAATAAACCTCCTGATGTGTTCCCACAGGTTTAAAAGCTTAACAATTAGGACCCAAGCTAATGCTGGGGCTGAGACGGCTCCTGGAATCGCTGAGCCCAGGCTGAGGCAGAGGCCAAGGAGGGAGGCAGGTGGCCGACCCCTTTCACTCAGGCAGTCACAGTGCCAATGGCCCCTTCAACCCAAGGCCAAGCAGGGAGGCCGCCCCCACCTGTGTGTTGCTGGTCAAGAATCACCAGGCCTCCTTAATTCCATTTCATTTGACTTTACTTAAATCAAATCAAAGCAAGTGGCAGTAACCACAATACAATAGAAGACTGGCATCTCTGAGGGATAAGACCTGAGACCTTCACAATTCCCAGGCCCACAAGCACCACTATGGAACAGCTGAAAAATTTAGGTCCTGCTTCTGTGTCTTGAATGTGTGCTATGACAGGTAAAGGCGTCAGAGAGCTGGGGATGACAGCTGCTCTCCCTTGCAACTGCTTTTCAGTCTTAGCAAAATGGCAAATTTTGCTAAGAGTCCACATGATCTGGACTTTTCATTCTCCTATGAAACCACAAACGCCATGGCCTCACATTCAAAAGCCAGTCTACTTCACCACCTTCAGAGACAACCTCTGAAGATCAGAGAGCAATCCTGGGATAAATAGGACTCCTCAAGATTTAAGATATGAGTCAGAGTGGCTCACGCCTCTAATCCCAGCACTTTCGAGGCTGAGGTAGGTAGATGGTTTGAACCCAAGAGTTCACGACCAGCCTGGGCAACAGGATGAAACCCCCATCTTGACAAAAAATTATCCTGGTTTGGTGGCATGCCTGTGGTCCTAGCTACTCAGGAGGCTGAGGTGGGAGGATCACTTAAGCCTGTGAGGTCAAGGCTGCAGTGAGTCACAATCACACCACTGCACTCCAGTCTGAGCAACAGAGTGAGACTCCGCCTCCAAGAAAAGATGTGAGCAAGGCTTGCTGGATGTCTGAAACAATCTCTGGTAGGAGATAGGAGAAAATTCTGGAAACCTGCATAACAACCAAGGCTTTAGAGCAAGTTTGTCCAACCTGTGGCCCACAGGCCACATGTGGCCCAGGATGGCTTTGAATATTGCCCAACACAAATTTGTAAACTTTCTTAAAAACAGTATGAGAGGTTTTTGCAATTTTTTTAAAGCTCATTAGCTATTGTTAGTGTTAGTGTATTTTATGTCTGGCCCAAGACAATTCTTCTTCCAATATGGCCCAGGGAAATGAAAAGATTGGACACCCCTGCTTTAGAGCTTTTCAACATGTGCAGATCATAGTCATATATTCAATGTTTTCTTCATTTACATTAAGGTCTCCTGTTTGATTTAAATACTTACATCATTTTCTAAAAAATTAAACATGCTTCTTTCAGCCAACTCCTTTGACTCTTCAAATTTTTCTACCGCTTGTCTGACTTCTTCGTCTGGTATCTTACCTACTCTTTTCTTTTTATAATCATAATCCAGGCGGCGGCCTTCCAGCTTTTTCAGGTGGTGCTAAAGAAAGAGAAAGGAGTCCCTCAGAGAGGCACTACATTCAAAAACCGGCACGAAAAATTACTTCTATGAAAGTGGTCATTGCTTTTTCTCGGCCTAGATTCCAGAGGGCAGGAACCCACCCTGCACTGCTGTTGGGAGCACCCCAGCACCTGATGGAGGCTCCCCTCACTTCAGGTGCTCAAAGAATATTTGTGGAATGAAGGAATGAATGGACAGATCAGTGATAGAATGAGTGTCTGTATAGCACATAAAGATGCTCAGATCCATGCTCAGATATTATTTTCAAGCGTTCTTTATACGATCCCTCACTTCAGCCTTCTTAATGTCCAGGTAATTTCTAACCAGGTTAACCAAGCAAAACAAAATAGGAACATTTATTTTGGCACTATTGTCAACTCCTGACTAAGTAGTAAGTAGACTATAAAAACACAAATTTCTACTGTCCCTTAGAATATTAATGGATCTCCATAAAGTTCCAAAATAATCATAAGTTGCATAAAATGCTGTTAATGAATACAAAGGAGAGCTATTACTCACAGACGACCTCTGAAGTGATAAAATTTCTAAACAATATAATAACCCCTTTAACAAAATATAATCGAACTGTCCACACGTGGAACAGGCTGCCTTGTGTAGCAGTAGGTTTCCCATCACAGTTTGTGTCCAAGCAGAGAGACCCCATGTCAGAAACAGTGTAGAGGGGTATAGCTATATAGGACAAGGGAGGGAGAGGTTATGGCTGTAATCCTCGTAAATCTTGACATCTAAAGTGTATGTGGAAACTGATCATCCCACTGAAGCACAGAGATAACTTGCACTATTCATTTTAGCAGGAAGCACTGATTCTAATTTCCATGACTCAGTGAAAAGAGCACACTGGACCCAAGGAGTAAGAAGCATCTCTCTCCTATGCTCTGAAACTTTGGGCTGGTCCCTAATCCCTCTGTACCGCTACACAGACACCTGAAAGTAAGCCATGTGTCAAACAAACAGGCTCCCGACCCCTGATTTCTGAGGGACACAGAGCAGAGCTGAGACTGTAAAAGGCTTCCTAAACCTTGGACTCTTCACTTTCCATCATCCACATAATTTAAGTTTAGATGTACAGTTCTACATCAAACAGCAGCTGAGTAACAAGATGGCATTTAGAAAATTATTTTGTTCCATAGGGAACTGCAACATTTCAGAGTAAGTGTATTATACACATTTCACCCACTTACTACTCAGGACCACATATGTGTCTATGGCTGGCCAGGTGAAGGAGCAGGGCTGACTTTTCACATGACCTTCCTCCATGATGACAGCACAAGAAATGAAACTTGCTAGATGTCAGCAAAGGAGGCATTTAGGGGAGATGTTTTGGCATCCCCAGAACCCAGACTATCACTTCTCTAGGATCAGCCATTCAAAAATAATTTATAAAAACATCTCCTATACCCCATCAACATATATACACCTACTACACACCCACAAAAATTAAAATTTAAAATTTAAAATAATGTGTGAGCACAAACCATGTGGCAGGCTTGTGGTTGCACCAAGGAACAAACCACGATGCCTCACCCCGAGGAGTGGGCTGCCCAACATGAGCAAAAAGTAAGCAAGAGTGCTCATGACGCAGGGGGCACAGAAGGGGCACCCCATGGAGTCTAACAAAAGAACAAACAGCTTCCCAAAGGAAAGCATATCTGGGCTGAGGAGTGAGGTGACTTGGCCAGGAGAAGGGGTAAAAGGACAAAGACCGCTCTTGATCCCTGGCATCACATTGCACTCCCTCCTGTCCATTCTCCAGCCCACAGCTAGGGCGCCCTTCCTGATCTGCAAACTGTCCTGGCTGCCCACAGACAGTGGAGTGAAGATGCAGCCCCTCAGCCCTTCACGGCCTGGCCCCTCCTTTCCTCCGTGGCCTTATTGACACCCCTTCAGCACATGAACTCCACCCAGCCTCACTGAATTATTTCCAGCTCCCTGGTGACGCTTTGCTTTGTGCTTTCTCCCTATTTGCACACCCCAGACCCCCAGTCTGGAAAGAATGAGCTGGAACAGTGGTTTTTGAACATTAACATGGCTCCGAATCACCTGGAGGACTTTATAAAACACATACTTGCGGGGCTTCACCCCCAAGATTTCTGATTAAGGAGGTAACGGATGGGGCCCAAGAATCTGCATTTCTCACAAGTGATGCTGATGTTGCTGGTCCAGGGACCATACTTTGAGAATCAATAGGTCTGAAGAAGGGAAAACACGATATGCCCAAGGCCCAAATGGCCTCCAAGCTGGCCCAGGCTGCCCTCAGAGGGCACCTGGAGGAACATCTGTGTATATCCATAAGAGAGTGCTTGTACCTCCAGAGTAGAAGTCCCTGGTGGTGCAGAAGTCTCGGGGCTGTTTTTGTACATCTACAAAAATGCCACCATGCAAGTGGTATGCAGTTACTTCCAGGTACCTGAAAGTTCCCATGCAAGCCATTTTTAACAGTTTTCCAAATGAAACATTCAATTTCTAGGTACTGATTTTCTTGAGAACTAATGGAAAATAATGACCACCAGGGCAACACATCAAAACTTGCAACTATGGTGTGATTTTGATAATAAAAAAATCAACTACAAAGTTATGCAATTACTTTATGTGATAAATGGTACAGAAATATGGATTTTTAGCCTGGCTTTGAGCTGGCTTCAACTAGATACAGAATTTCCAGCTGGAGGAATATGGCTTACATCCCGTGCCATTATCCTGCCCTATCTCTAGGGTAGACAGGGCTAATGGATCCTGGCACTCCTTTCCAGTGAACCCAGGAAAATAAAACTGAGTTATTTTTACCCTACCTACAAGTCTCATGATTCCCTCAGTGAGTCTCTGTCAAAACGTTCTAATGATTTTAAATATAAACATCATTTTGCAATAGATATATTTATATCCTGGAAGACTTACCCCAATCTCTTTTAAATCTTTATCTTGTAGTAACTGAAGTGGATCAATAAAAGTTTGCTTTACATTAATATCAAGAGAGTCTTTCACCTCAGCCATTAGCTTCATGGATTCACCAACTTCCATCAATGCATTGCCTTGAATAGAAAACACAAATACAAAAGGTTCTTTGGGAGACTACTCCAGGTTAACAGTGCTATTTATTTCATTCTTTACCAAAGTCTGTGGATGATGGTGTAGCAAGGTCCTTGCTCCAGGGCCTCTGAATTCTGGATCAGAATGAAAAAGGAAAAGCAAGGCTTCCTATTTTCCGTGTTTTCCTCTCTATGTTCTGCACTTCACCACCACAGCAAATACAGCTGAGGCGGGCAGACCGAAGTACTTAACATTTGGGCCCCTAGATGGGGATAAAGATCCTTTTTAAAAACCTGGTACTTTTGGAAACTGGCACAGAGGGTTCCTTGGAAGCTTGAGAATAAAATCTCTTTGTAAACAATGAAAGGATTCACTCATGTTTTAACCAATAAAGATTACAATAGAAATAAACAAATAAAACATCCCAGCTTCTAGCTGTGGAATCTTCTCAAGGCTACTCCCTGTATCCTTCTAGAAGGTTCTAAGGCTCCCTGCCCTCTCTTGATGTCAAAGAAAGCCTGCTGATGTCACATGGCACATCCTGTAAGCAGGGTGGGGTGGGGGTCTGGTTGTGCACTGGGGCCCAGGCCAGCCTTTCTGGCTTGGGTAGTGACAGGCAGTTTTTCCTGGATTACAGCGTGGTATCTCAGTCCAGTCAATCTGTAGTAATTTGCAAGACTATTGCAAACCAGGTGCCCGTGGTATCTCAGTCCAGTCAATCTGTAGTAATTTGCAAGACTATTGCAAACCAGGTGCCCTCTAGTTCTCTGTACAATGAGGGTTGCAGGGTCTCTGGAAAACATGCCTGGCAAACGCTGCCCTAGAATGAACTATTTTTCCTATATTTGGGGTTTTCCAAATTGATCTTGTAAAAAGATGGAGATTGAGTTGCTCAATTTCTAGGCTTGAAGAAGATCTTAAAGCCCAGCCTAAGTCTGACCTTTGAGTTGTTTCCCCCATCAGTCAAGGGCATGGATAACGTATTCCCCTGTAAAACACAGATGGCGGCTGGGTGCAATGGCTCACACCTGTAATCCCACCATTTTGGGAGGCCGAGGTGGGCAGGTCATGAAGTCAGGAGTTTGAGCTCAGCCTGACTAACATGCTGAAACCCCATTTCTACTAAAAATACAGAACTTAGCCAGGTGTGGTGGTGTGCGCCTGTAATCCCAGCTACTGGGGAGGCTGAGGCAGGAGAATCGCTTGATCCTGGGAGGCAGAGGTTGCAGTGAGCTGAGATCGCACCACTGCACTCTAGCCTGGGCGACAGAGCGACAGTCAGTAAAAAAAAATAAAAATAAAAATAAAAATAAAAAACCAGAAACATACTAGATAGATAGGACCTTGCAAAACAGAAGTAGGAACCGTTATTCTAAACTAGGGCTTTCCCAGGACTCCATCTGGACCCAGTGGTAGCTTCACTGCTCCTTGGAAGCTAAATTTCCTTAGCTCAATTCTCCAAAGTGTGTTTCTAAATCATTCCTAAATGAAGAAGAAATGTCCCTTCCTAGCCTGTGGACCCTTTTCCTGCCCAAATGGTGAGAAATGGTATTGCCTGACCCCCCAACCCAGCCCCTCTGCCACCAGTGCCAGTGCCTCAATATGTCAATGACAGAAATATTTTCATACGTTGGAGACTCCAAAGATGACACTCTGAACAGGGGCCACCACCTCCCTAAATCTGACATTCCCTCTCCTTGTCCGAGACTGGTGCTGTCAAATTCCACCCGGGTCTGGGGCTCAGCTTTCACCCACTGAGGTTTCTGCACTGTAGGAGGTCCCAGCATGTGGCCCCCTCAAAAGAAAACATCCAAAGGCACAGCCTCTTCCTTGGAACAGCAGAAGCCCTTCTGTTCCTGATGCCCTGCTGACATCAGTTCTCTTTCTTAACCCGAGTTTCTTTAGGTTGCTGGGCACCTGGGAAGCTACCAAACTGCCTGGCTGTCACCAAGGCCAGGTGCACAGTAGGGGCGTCCTTGGATTTCAGGGCCTGCCTGGCAGTCTCACCTGTTCCCTTCACTGATGTGCCTTCAGAGTAAGAAATAGGCCATCTTGGCCCCATTGGCCCTTGGAATGAAAATAAAATTCACATTATACTGCTCTAAGGGTTAATGTTACCCTTTGTCACTAATTAATGTTTGGATGCTTGCATTTTAAAATTTTTTTCAAAAGATATTTTCTTCAATTTCCTAGAATGATTACTGTGGCCAAATATTTGATTTCTCAGCTTTCATCTCCTGCCTTTTTACTACTACATGAATAGCAAATATGCCAAATTCTTTTGGAATACCTAATACATTAAATCCAATTCATCCTCAATTTAATGTATTAATTTAAATGGGTCTCAATCAAAATTTAATGACTTTTTTAAATAGCAGGGACTTAAGTTTCACCTGGAAAAATAAAACCAGTAAATGTGTCTGTGAACTTTTCACAATAAAATACCTAAATTTTTAGTAAAATATATTAAAGTATGTTTTAAAACTTCAATGCTTAAAACAACATGATGCTGAATCAAAACAGGATATAGATCAAGAAACAAAAGAGAAAGACCCTAAACAAGCTTAATGTATAAAAATTTAGTCTATAATAAAAGGATCATTTCAAAACATCAGGAGAAAGCTGGACTTTTCCATAAAGTACTGGAACGAGCTATTTATTTGTCAGAAAACACAATTGAAACCTGATTGCACTATAGCTCCAATAAATGCAGGAGCTTGGAAATCTAAAGTTAAGAAAAGAAAATACAGGATTCAAAAACAAGCATAAATAAATATTTATATCCTTTGCCAGGGAGTGGAATGAAAAAGATTTTCTAAACATGATTCCAAAAAGCTAGAAACCACAAATAAAGGAAGGCTAAAGGGCTTCATTAAATAAAAAATAAAAATCTGTCTCCATTGAAATGACCTTCATAAACAAGGTCCAGAGGTAAATGCTTACCTGGGACAAAACTTCGTCAACATGCAAGACAGTCAATGAGCAAGTATCCTGACCATTTAAAGACCTCATGAGACAGGAGGGGGAAAAAATTGACCTCCTAATGCAAAAGCAGGCTAAAGACACAAACACACAATTCACAAAACCAATGACAAACACACAAAAAAATTCTACCTCACATGTGATCCAAAACGGCAATGAGATATCATTTTTATACACTACATATCGAATGATCAGTTATTTAAAAGTAAACTACAAAGATAATCCCTGGGGTCAGGAACTGTGTTGAGAAACATACCCTCACTCACTCCTGGCAACAGTGTCAAATGGATGGAACCCTTCTGAAGGGTGAGCTGGGAATATGCTTTCAAAACCTGAAAAATGAGCATACTCTTGACTCAGGAATTTTATACTAGGCATTTTGTCTAAATTCTGTCAAAGAATATAATTTTGGATATCCCCAAAGATCTACCTATGGAAATGGTTATTGTAAATGCTATGTAAAATGTTTTTACATAAAGAAAAATTTATTTAGTAAATGAGATTGACTGAACAAACTATGACACGGAATATTATGTAGCCACTAAAAACAATATCATAGAAGATTATTTTATGATATGGATCATGATATAGTCAGTGTTACCAAAGAGTATATGTACTATGGTCTTACTGCTTTTTTTTTTTTTTTTTTTGAGACAGAGTCCTGCTCTGTCACCAGGTGCCAGGCTGGAGTGCAGTGGTGTGATCTTGGCTCACTGCAACCTCCACCTTCTGGGTTCAAGCAATTCTCCTGCCCAGCCTCCCAAGTAGCTGGAACTACAAGTGCATGCCAACATTCCCAGCTAATTTTTGTATTTGACTAGAGATGGGGTTTCACCATGTTGGCCAGGATGGTCTCGATCTCTTGACCTCGTGATTCACCCGCATCGGCCTCCCAAAGTGCTGGGATTACAGGTGTGAGCCACCGTGCCCGACCTTATTGTCGTTTTTAAAAGTACATATGAATACATATAATAAAAATAAACAAGGCATAAAAGATACTCAACAGGCCGAGTGCTGTGGCTCACTCCCATAATCCCAGCACTTTAGGAGGCCAAAGTGGGCGAACTGCTTGAGGTCAGGAGTTCAAAACCAGCCTGGCCATCATGGCGAAACCCTGTCTCTATTAAAAACACAAAAAAATAGCCAGGCATGGTGGCTTGAGCCTGTAATCTCAGCTACTCAGAAGGCTGAGGCACAAGAATTGGTTGAACCTGGGAGGCGGAGGTTGTAGTCAGCCAAGATAATGCCACTGTACTCCAGCATGGGAAAAGACCAGGTCTCAAAAAAAAAAATAAGATACACAACAGAGTTTAATTAGGCCAATCAGTGGCTATGGGATTACAAGTGACGTTAGCATTTTTCTTTATTTTACTTACCTATCTTTTCTAAACCTCCTGCCATTTAACATGTATTACTTTGGTAATGTGGAAAAATAACAAAGGTTGTTAAACAAAAGGGTTTGTGCATAACCTAATAGCATACTAGAGGAGTTCTCAGCCCCCCCAGGTGATCTCTGAATAACTCACCAAAGGTGGAGTCTTCCCCGAGCTCCTTCCCATATTTCAGCATACAGTCCCCCAGCAAGCCTTCTGTCTGCGGGTATCCCGTGGTCTTCACCTGCCCTCGGATCTTCGACACAGTGTTCAGCATTCCTAGCTTAGCTCTGTATGCTTAAAAACATTGTCATTTGTAATTCTTTAAAGTTACAAGATGGAATGACAGGTACATAGCATTTAATAAACGCAGCTGCCAAAACTGAGATCACCTTAAACAAAATGCCAGCAACCCGAGGTCTGAAACGAATGTGTGTGAACTATTTAATTTTCCCACATAATTTTCTAGGTTCTTTACCAAGGTGGGTGCTAAATGCCCTGTTGCACAGCCATCATGAACCACAGAAATGATGGCGCACATTGCTGACTTCAAATAATAGTGACCCAGGCTTTTTTGAGCACCACCCCTCAAGTGAGACCCTTTGGAAAGCTTGCAATTGCTAACACATGAAGTCAGACACTGACCCTGTGTGAGGCCAACATGCTTTTTCTTTAAATGTAAGCAAAAACAGAATTGCCAGGGAGGATGTTTCAAATAACCAACTGATCGCTCTCTCACTCTTCCCAAGGACTGATTCGGCCTAATCATATTCAGAATTATGGGAGGCAGGTGCTGCTGTTTAGGAGGCAGACCCATAGGAAGAGACAGAACCCCCCCCCCCACCTCAGTGAACACTAGGCTTGTGTGGCTGGTCCCAGGTGCACCTCAGCCCCTGCTCCCTAAGGAGGTGATGGGCATCACTGTCTTATCTTCCTTTACTTCCTCTGACTCAGGCAATGAATAAATACTCATTGCTGCATTGGGCCCTGTGCAACAACACACTTGCTTATTACTGGGACTCCAGAGACAGCCTTTGCCCTCAAGGAGCTCACAGTCTACTTCCCACTGTCGGAGGGGGATGTGAGATGCAGCAGGAATGTAGGTGAGAGCTATTGAACTGGGTAAGAGGTTGCTAGGGCTGCCTCTTCTCTAGGAATAACTAGAGACCCCTGGCCAGTAGACACTTTTATTGTTGGCCAACACCTCCTTATCCCATTCAAGGGTCAGCTGGTTGAGGGTGGAGTATCTGTCTGACTTCATAGTGTATTCCAGCACCCCAAAATCCTCTAGTGCAGAGAAAGCACTTATTAAATATTTGACTGACTATCAGGAAAATAAATTGACATGGCTCATTTCAATCACTGATGCAGCCAGGGGGAAGATACATTCTTATGGTTTTCAAAGCTATTATCATCAATGCAATTGTAACGAACCTGCCTGGATACAGCTGATAAAATTTATATTCTTAAATTTACTTTCTCAATTTTCAAATGGTTAGGTTTGTGCTGATTCCTACAGCCGAGGGAATCACAGGAACTCCATGCAAATAATAAATTTCTAAAAAGGAAAGTCGGCTTCAGAAATCTACAGAACTCAAGGCTTAGGCGCCCTCTACTGGTTCCTATAATCTACAACTTGGGAAAACATCTAAGTCCCCAAGAAGCTGCTTGGGGACCTAGAAACCCAGACCTTCTGTGGAGAAGCTGATGTGACATTGGACGTACATTGTCTTTCATATTCACCACACCTTCTTTCTACAGCATTTGAGCCATGAAGAGAAAGCCCTTTCAAATTAACATATACTTCTATGTATATGGTATACACAAAAGCAGAATTTAAAAAATTATAAAGAGGAAATAAGGGAATAAGAAAATATTTGCCAAATGTTTAGTGGCTTTCTGAAGTAACTCATAAAAAAACCTTTACCCAGCGCTGCCTCGTTGCTATGGCCAGAACTCCATTCGGATGATGTCAACTGAAGTTCACAGAAATAGTTGTTCTGTTTCTCATCAGTAGGACTGAATGCAACTACCTTTGGTCACCAGAGACTCAGCTTTAAAAATTAAATTTCATTAATGGGACACAGAGGACACTGTTACTAGATTACGTCAACTAAAGACCAAGTAAACATGGGTTATTAGGGTCTATGACAGCAAATAGATGAGAATATTTCAACTTTACCTGGATTTGGCTGAAGATATTCAGTGGTTTTTGAAAGAATTTCTGCAACAGCTTTATTGGTAACATCTATTTTCTTAAAAGCAAAATTTTTAAAACATTAATAAATGACAAACACAATAAATTCACAGAATAACAAATAGAGGAGTAATTTTCATTAATTTAATTCTTATAACACCAGTATGATGATTTTATCCAAATGAACGTTTTCAATATTTTTGGGAGAGGCAACATTCTTTGGTTTTGATTTTGGAACATCACCTCCTTCCAGTGCTGCTGGAGAACATTAATTTACTTTTCCTTTTAACATTAAAATGAATATTAAGGTAATACTTAGAAAATATGCAAAAGTTATTATGCTCCATTAGATTATTAGATATACTTGGAAGTCTCTCAAAGCTAACACTAGACATGAATCAAACTCTCCTTATCCAATAGGTGAACCTGAATTTCTATACTTATATAAGGATGTCATAATAATGATTCATATTGGCAACTAGCTCAGTAATCACCAAAAAAGAATCATAATCATTAATATAATACAATAAACATATTCATTTGTGCTATGGTCAGAAGATGTTAACAGCAAAGTTTTCCCCAAACTTTCCCTGAAAGTTAACCCTTCCTGGTTAAGACTGAATCTTTCCTTGTGCAAAACCATTCCTGGACTTTCTGGTTGTTAGTTAACCAGAGAGCTAATATGGGAATAGACAATAAAATTAAAATGCAAGTTGCAATAGCTTTATTTATACCATCAGTAGTCCAGGAGAAAATGTAAAGAAAAAGATCTTATTCCTAAAAGCAATAAAATGCAATAACAAGGAATAACTATTATGTCACATTTACAACACCTATTTGGAAAACCACATTCTTAGATGGGAAAACTCAATTTTGGAAAGATATGCATTCTCCCCAAATTAAGATGCAAAATTCATTCAAATCCCATCATAATTTCAACTTTTTTTGGTTACAATTTGGCAAATTAATAGTAAAGTGATTTTTCATACTATATACATGATTAAAAATATCAATCTAAAAAAAAATATAAAATGACTAAGATATTAAGGACAGTATTTTGAAATACTGGAGTGAGAATAAACTTCTAACCAGGACCTGAAACTCAAATGTTATAAATAAAAAGACCAAAATTCTGACTCCATAAAAGCTTAGAAACTGAACAGGAAAAGACACAGTATGTGAAGTTTGACAAAAGTGACCAACAAAAATATATAAAGACAAAGGGTTCGTATCTATAATACTCAAAATTCCCATTTAAACAAACAAGAAAGAAGGAAAAGGCTGGGCAAGATGGCACACACCTTTAATCCCAGCACTTTGGGAGACTGAGGTGGGTGGGTCTGCTTGAACCCAGGAGGCAGAGGTTGTAGTGAGCCGAGATTGTGCCACTGCACTCCAGCCTGGGCAACAGAGCAAGACTCCATGTCTTAAAAAGAAAGAAGGAAAAGAGGAAAAACACAAGCTGCCTACAAAGATTTGAAAAAATATTCACAACTGTAAATAAAAAGGAGATACTTTACACTCTCCATATTGTTAAAACATTTTTTAAATCAATTATACCCAATATCAGGTTATTATATGGGTGTGGCATAATGGGTCATTTCATACACAACAGGAATGCAAAAGGATACGTCTTTGGAGATCAAGGCAGAAGTTCTTATTAACAGGCATATTAATGAGCCAGCTATTATATTTCTAAGGATTTATCCTTTTAGAAACACACCAGCAAATTGCAGTGAAGGGGAAAACATGTTCATTAGGCCATTTTATGTAATATTGAAAATGGAAATCAATAGGAGACTGATTGGATAAATTATGAAACATCCAAGTAAAGGAATACTCTTTAATCATAAGGAAAAAAAATAAGGAAGATCGATATTCAAAGTACATTGCTAAGGAAGAAAGCAAGCTGCAGAGCGATTTATAATAAAGACACCATTTTTATAATTTAGAAAACTATGATCTGGCCAGGTTCACAAGTTTGCAACAAAGCGTCTTGTCCACCCTGAAATGGCATTTGTTCCCCTTAGCTAAATACATTAATTTTGGCTAAATATATTAATTTGGAGCCCCAGGAAAGTTTTAAAAGACAATACAGAAATGATTTTTTTTTAAAAAGGAATCAAACCTATTACTGATACTCGTGTGCTGTGTGTGCAAGTGGGCATGTGTGTGTGCATTTGGCCTAGAAACAAGTTTTGTGACTTTGAGCTGTCTTCGGTATATTCAGCTGTTTGCCAAGATCTTTGAAATATTTAAGAGAATCCAATAACCTAAATGTTTATGTCTGAATTAGAGTTACAAGAAACATAAGGGCTTAGGAAAATGCTGTTATAGATTTGATGTGAAGTTGGAGGGAATCCTACACATTGCCTTTGTGATTATAGTTTGAAACGTCTAGGAGAATTTGCTTAATTATATAACTGGTGGTAAATATTTAAGGATCGAATCTGTTAAGCTTATGGGTTAATTAATGCAACCTCAAATGAAAATTAACTATAAGATTATCATCTTATAGCAAAAGTACTAAATTTGGAAATAAGATTCCTAAGTTCAGCTCAAAGCTTAAGAAGAATGAGGATTTTTAGATTTACAATGTAACAAATTAGATATTAATTAAAACACAACTTAGAGTGTTCCCTTTGATATACACAACCCTTTTGGACATGAAGTCACCAGAAAGCTAAGGGTCACCTTGGAATGATGATGATGATGAGAGGAATTAGAGTGGGGGCATTTTCTACTTCAGATGTTTTTATAACTTTTGAAACAAAAAAAGCCCAAGAAACAAATGACCAAAAGCTTGCAAGTCCTCATAGGCCCTGGCATGCACATACTGGGGCTGCCACCCACTAGCCCAAGCATCAAAGCTAGAAGTAAACCCTTTACAAATTGAAGAGTAAACATGTTGGCTAATGTGGACAGTCAAGATGAGCATCAAAAACAACAACAACAAAACAAATAAAAATTCATGTAGCTTAACAAACAAAATCTCCCTCCTAGAATAACCAGGGACACTAGTGTGTGTGTGTGTGTGTGTGTGTCTGTGTGTGTGTGTGTGTGTTTTCAAGTCAACAAAATGCTATGCAACTATCTTGCCAAACCATTAAGAAAAACATAGAAAAGCAGAGTGGTGAAAATTATTTTTTGAAGTCAACCTGGTACGAAGGCATCCTGGTTAGTTAAGTCTGGAATTTCTGTTTAATGCTGGCACCCTGCCCATGAGGCGTCCAAAGCCTGTGCCACTGACTCCCTTAAGCCTAGCCCCTGAGTGGGAGACCTGCTAGCACCTCTCATTTCTGATGCCTATTTATGGTACTCTCTTTAAAAAAATGCTATCAGTGGGAACATCCTCTTTCTTCTTCCTTATGTAATTGGTGTTTTTCCTTTTTCTCCCTCTTGGTCAAACTTGGTAGAGGTTTGTTGTTTTTCAGGTTTTCAAAAGCTCTTGGTTTTATTGTTTCTATCTTTTTGTGGTTTTTTTCTATTTTATTAATCTGGCTTTAATTTATATTGATTTCTGCCTTCTACCTAGAGTGATTTAATTTGCTGTTATTTTCCTAGCTTCTTGGATTGCATGATTTATTCTTTTTCTCCCAACATTTATTTTCTTTAAATACATTTAAAATTTAGCCACATATCACAGGTTTTGACATGCAGAATTGCCACTTGTGCCTAAATAATGTCATTTTACTTTCTATTTGCTCTTTAAGAATTATTTTTACATATTTTTAAATTTCCAAAGCTGTACCTTCCCTTATAATTCTTGTGTTATATAGTATCACTTTGGAAAATTTATCGAGTTTTTTTTCTGTAACCTAGTATATAATTACTTTATTTGTTCCAAAGGAATTTGAAAAAAATGCACATTATCCATTTGGAGGGTGCAGATATTTATATTTATTTATAATCAAAGTTATGAATCGTATTCAGTGCAAATCCTCCATGAGCCTATTGATTATTGTCAGTTTAATCTATTTTATGAGAGAGGTATGTGAAGTCTACTTCTATTTTTATCAACTATCCATGTATTTCTCACAGCTCCTACCTTACAAATTCAGATACTAACTATTATAATTTCCTGATAGACTACATTGACTGTATCTTTTTATAATTAAAAAGCTTTTTTCATTTAGTGCTTCTCTTGTATCAAATTTTATTTTGATTTTACTATTGTTCCTCTATTTTTATATGGCTAACATTTATTATAGAGTATATTTTCCTATTACTTTCTCATTTCTGTGTCATGTTTTAGGTGGGTCTAATACTATCTAATGCATCTCTTCTGGAAGGTTGTTAAAACTTCTGGTCATATATTATATGTTTCCATGCTTTTCAATGCTGTAATAAAACACATAACAGACTTTATATATTTTTCTGTAACTCACTGGGGTTTTTGGAGGGAAAAAGAGGTAAGCGAGAAGGATCTCAATCCATCAACTGACACTAAAGCTCTTGAAAAATGCTTTCAAATTTAACATTTCAACTGGATCATTTTGTTAGTAACACAGCTACAGGTCACATCTTTGTATGTTGAGTTTTTTAAGTAATTTAAAGCATGTTAATGGTGTGAACATGTTTCTATGGATTTAAGATTCAGAAATTGTTTTTCAAAAGCAAAAACAAAATCAGCTTTTCCTCCTCAAGGCATTAACATTTCTAGACACTTAATAGCTCTCCTCCAGAAAACAGAGAACTCCCTGGAAGATGAGCTGGCCAGAGCCAAGGTATCCTGATGAGATACTCTCCCAGGCTGTACACAGCCTGGGGCTGGACTTCCTTCCCCAGCACCTGCTGACATCTCTGCTACCTGCTGCATCTGCAGCCTTGATGTTGCACCTGAGGGTGGATGCCTTGCTTCATTTCCTCCCTCTCTCCTCTGGGAGGGTCTAATTGTTAAAACAAGGCTATGTTTAAAAGGCCCAGACAATGAGGAAAGAAACAGTATCTTGTTAATGCTGGTGGTTCTAGTTCTACCTCCACATAAGCAACTCCACACAACTGACTGGGAAACATGTTAAGAGACAGAGATGATACCATTTTTCTTTGGAGCACGTTACAATTATTTCTGTTCCAAGCAAGTCATATTTTTTCTCTAAGTTATTTCAAATACGTTAATGTTTGCGTTATTCTCACAACATCCATGTGAGGCAAGCAGGGCACACTTATCATCCCTGTATCAGTTCAAAAAGATAAATTAACTTATCCTATCACACTGCTAGTTCTAGTGGCAGAACCAGGAGAAAAGTTTATTATGCAGCTCCTGCAACACATAGGAATGGAGCCTGAGTCTTCCATATGGTGAATAAATCATTATGTATTTGAAAAATCTTGTTCCAGAAATACATTTTGATTATCCAAAACATGCACTACCAATTACTTTGGCCTTGCCATTACTGCCAAGATTGCCCATCTTTTGCACATTCTGACTTCTGGCCACTAGAGGGAACCAGTTAGCTACATCGATCTCATTACTCCACTTGCCCAGTCTGGATGTGGCTACAGCAGGGAGGATCTGATTTGGCTGGGATGTCGGAAAGCACAGCCTTGTGGACTGCATAATCCACACCTATAATTTAAACACCCTAGATTTCCACTCAAATATTCTTTACAATAGCAGTATATCTCATATCACAATGAAAGTCAGTTTCTAATCAATTTACATATTAAAATGCTTTCTTACCCTTTCCATGTCAAGAAATTCGTCGTCTAGTTTAGTTCCTTCAGCACCACTTATTTTTTCACTAAACAGCTGCAGAAATAAACATAAATAATTGCACTGTACAATGATTTATCACAGTTTTTGACATAAATTATTAAAAACAAAAACAAACAAAAAAACTTGGATTCAACTTGTTGGATTTTTCTGAACTAAGTCCTTTAAGAAAACTGTTGAACCCCCGGGGTGACCATATCTAAAGACATAGGAAGACAGACATTTCTTATGCAGTCAACAGATGTTTATTATGCACCTCCTACAGGTAAACCACATGGTAAGTGCTGTAAGACAAAGACAAGAGAGATACTTGTCATCAAGGAACAAAGTTCAGCCAGAGTCAACACCAAACATTCAACTAAAAAACAAGGAAGGTACAGTAAGAACCATTAAAAACTAACAGTACTAGATACAAATTATTGTAAATGCACTAAGTGGTAGGCATTTCAGTGATGCACAGAGTGAACTCTGAGAGCCCACAGCACTGGGAGTGGGTTTATGCAGGATCTGTTTTCTAGAAGATGTGGCATTTGAGCTGGCTTTTTAAGGACAGGGAACATTTCATCGGGCAGCACTGAAGGCAAGGACTTCTGGGATGAGGCACCATGAACAAAAAGAGCCAGAGGCAGGAATGGATAGGACAGGTTTTCTCAGCCTCAGCTCTACTGATATTTATAGCTGATAATTCTCTGTTGTGGGGGCTGTCCTGTGCACTGCAAGATGTTTAGCAGCACCCCCAGTCTCTACTTGCTAAAGGCTAGTACTGCATGCATGGACACACACACACACACACACACACACACCCCACAGTTATAACAACCAAAAATGTTGCCCAAGAGCTGAGGACAATTTGTATATGGCCAATGTGTTCAAAAGACAGCAATAAATTGTGTTTAACTGTGAAAACTAGTGCAAGGGAGAATGGAGGAAAATAAAATCTGAAAGTCAGGCAACGCCCAGAGCACACAGATTCTCAAATGCCAAGCTAAAGGGTATGAGTGAGAGATCCCTAAAGAGACTTCATCAGTTAGAGAAACCCTTTAGAAAAGCAAGTCTGGCACCAGTTCGGTTGGATTAAACAACGAGGAAGACAAACTGGAAGAAGAAAATATGTTCAGTCATTTTCTTTAGCAAAATACATTAACATTTGTTTATGCCTTTAAAATAGTAATATGAATATGCAAATCCACAGTAAGGGAGGTACCATCAATTAATGGTGAAAAGACTGCAGGTTGTTTTAAACGCAAGTGTAGTAACTACTGCTATTACACATGCAGTATTACAATTTAATAGGAAGAATCTAAGTGGAGACAGTATTTAACTTAAATCTGAAGTGTAAGAAGGAATTTCTTGAAGAGAACAGATACAGAAGACTATGAAATGGCCAGGGTTCTACATCCTCCCTGTCCTGAGTCTCTGCAGTTCCACCCAGCTAGAGCTGGAGTTTATCTCTCTACCCAGTGAATCTGGGTTGGGCTTGTGACTTGTTTTGACCCCACAGAAACAAGCGTTGCTAGGCAATAATAGACCTTGTGTGCTTCCACCCACTCTCTTGAATCACCATTGCTACCCTGTGAATAAGCGCAGACTAATTTACCGAATGGAGAGAAACAAGTGGCCCAGACACCCAGCAAGGAGACAACCAGTCCATCCCCAGAATCAGAGCCACCCAGCTGAGACCAGCCCCACCTGTTGAGGCATGGAAACAGGAGTCCAATAAACAGTGTTGCTTTAAACCACTGAGTCTTGGGGTGGTTTGCCACATAACAGAAGTTATCTGGTACACTAGACAAGAATTCTTTTCAGGCTGAGTACAAAAGTCAGAATTATCCTAATGCCTTGATACAAGGCATAACTTTCAACAGGAAAAATAAAAAATCTCATTTCCACACACCAAGCAGTGTTGTAACAGATGTATCCATCAGTTAGCTCTCCTAAACATTTTCGTTGTTGTTCAGTAGTGAAATCATTGAACATACTGATTCTCAACTTTGAAGATAATAGTCTGAGAATCTAAAGAAAGTTACACAATCTCTCCTGGGGTAGGGAGTGGGGCCTCCACATTTTGTTGCCATGGTAGATTGCAAAAGTGGCCACAGGTTTTGCAGCTCCTCCTATTAAGAAGCTACTCTATTTTTCCACGCTTCAACTTGCTTGAGTGGATAGAAGAGTGTAAACCACACTGTGTAAAGTCCAAATCAGTACTTACCAAGAGGCTCTACAGATACTTCTGCTCACTCTCTGGGGTCCACTGTCACCACTTCCACCTGACTAAGTCTGGGCTGCCTTGTTGGAGAATGAAAGACCATGTGGATCAGAGATCAGCCATCCCACCTGAGCAACCCTGGACCATCAAGTCCTCAGCTCACCTGGCAGCTGACTGGCAACAGGTGAGTGAGCCCAGCAGAGATCAGCCACACCAGCCCATCCACTCAGTGCCCCCAGCCCAAATTGCTGACCCACAGGATCATAAACTAAATGAACATTTTTTTGTCTTAAGTCGCTGTGTTTTGGGATGGTGTGTTATATAGCAAGAGTTGACTAATACAGTGGCCTGCCATTTCCTATAACTGCTGAAACCACAGAAACCCACATGTAGCTTCACATTTTAAAATAACCATTTGAAAGTCCCTTTGGCTTGGAGAGGTGGACCTGAAATCTCTTTAATTCGAACCAGTTCTCACTTGTTCAGGTTTTACTTATTCTATTTTCAAAAAGCAAAATGTCTAATAGAAGGAGTAATGTTTCTACTTTCAAGAACAGAAACTAGTGACATGAATATATCTTGTTTGAAAAGACAACATAAGGGATCATTTTCAACAGGAGTCACGGGTAAGTCATGATCATCCCTTTCTGTTGTTCTTGAATTTCCCAGTGACGTTTAGCTGTTTGATACCATAAGTATAAATACAGATAAAGCATTAGCTGTTTAAGCCACTCAGTTATACTTCAGAGGTCAATGAACAAATATTGTTTGTTGAGCATCTACTATGTGCAGGGACATGACAGGTACTTTTGATAGAAAGATAAAAAAGATAGACGTGATTCCTACAGGGCACCTGGCCTCATTCCAGGGTTACAGGGTTATTTAGGTGCTGGAAGCTAAATACAAATATTCAAGCTTCTACTTCTGGTGAAAATGACTATTTAAATTCAACTCTGATGCACTCCCCATGCTCTGAACACATAGCAAGGATAGATTAAATACCAAAAAAAGAAAACCAGAAAGATAAGCAATGCTCAAAAACAGAATAAACATTTTTGTGAACCTGAAAATGAACAGAAACACAAGGTGATGAACAAGGTTGAAGCCTCGGGCCTGCTGGGCTTCTTGAGCCAGCAGTCTGGTTCCTGCTGAGTACAGAGGGATCTAAAAGCGCTCCGTGAGACCAGAGTCTGTGTTCAAGTTCTGCTTACAGCTGGGGGTGGAAAAGCAAATGAGGCTGGAAAAACATATTCAGATGCAAACCCCTGTCTGATGCTACCACATGTGGCAATCTGCAGGCCCAAGGAGACTGAAGAACAAAGAATCAGTCAAATTATACCCCCTCCCCCGAGCCCCAGATCTGTGGCTGGATCCAGATATCCCCAATATCACCATAGAACAGAAACCACAGTTCTGTACTGGGGCCTTGGGAAGCTGAGTGGAAGAAGCCACAATCACTAGACAGATGTGAGCACCAAAGAGGTTAAAAGAGAAATTAAAAGTGACAAAAAGACACTCCCCACAAAATTAAACTTCATCCTAGATCTCAATTCTAAGGCACGTGAATAAAATATAATACCAAGAAAGACAGTCAACAAAATTACATAACATGAATTCACTTCTAGTGAAAATATTTTTATGAAACAATATAATAAAGACTTTCTAATGTGTGTTTAATATATTTTTAAAATGATAAAGAAATAACTTCTATTAATGAAGAGCAAGCAATTATTCAAAAGAACAAAAATGTTAAAGACAGATATAAAACATTAGAAACAAAAAATATTATATAGTCATAAAAATGAAAAACCCAATAGATGGGACAAACTCCAGCCTGGGCACAATCAGGAGAGAACTGATAAGCCAGAAAATATTAAGGAACTTACTCAAAGAACATAAAATAAACAGAGACAAATCGTATTTTTTAATAAAATATCAGTTAATCAATAAGAAGGAAAAGTGAGAGATTCCAAGATATAGCCAACAGGCACTCCAGAAAAAAGGACAGAATACAGCAGAATCAATATTTAAGAGTAAAATGGCTCTTTTCTCTCCTGTCATTGAAGGAAGATAGGAGTCTACAGTTTGGAAGTACACTCAAGTACCATGCAAGATGAGTATTAACTCACACCTAGATACAGCAAAATCTTAAGAATAAACAATCCTAAAACTATCACAGGTGAAAAAAACATCCAAATTGATAATAAGATTGACAGCAGATTTCTCTTCTACAACAGCAGATGCCAGAGAACAACAAAGGAATGGCTTCAAAGTGCTAAGAATAAATCGGCTGAGTGTGGTGGTTTATGCCTGTAATCCCAGCATTTTGGGAGGCCAAGGTGGGTGGATCACCTTGAGGTCAGGAGTTCGAGACCAGCCTGGCCAACATGGTGAAACCCTGTCTCTACTAAAATTCAAAAATTAGTCGTGTGTGGTGGCACAATGAAAACCTAGAATTTTCTTGTTTCCTTAAACTGCTGTTTAAGAGCAATGCCAGGTGTCAAGGCTCCTAACAGTTTGGGAGGCTGATGCAGGCAGATCACCTGAGGTCAGGAGTTTGAGCCCAGCCTGGCCAACATGGAGAAACCCCATCTCTACTAAAAATACAAAATTAGCTGGGCATGGTGGCACATGCCTGTAATCCCAGCTACTCAGGAGGCTGAGGCAGGAGAATTGCTTGGACCTGGGAGGTGGAGGTTGCGGTGAGTCAAGATTGCATCATTGCACTCCAGCCTGGGCAACAAGAGTGAAACTCTGTCTAAAAAAAAAAAAATCAGCCTGACATAGTGCCATGTGCCTGTAATCCCTGCCACTCAGAAGGCCAAGGTGGGAGAATCGCTTGATCCAGGACACAGAGGTTACAGTGAGCTGCACTCCAGCCTGGGTGACAAAGTGAGACTCCATTTCAAAAAAAGAGAGAGAGAAGAAAGAACAAAATAAAGACGTATCCAGACTTCATAGACTCAAATAAGAATGATGCTAAAGTACCACATCAAGGAAATTAAATGAAGAGGGAAAGTATGGACCACAGGAAACAATGAGAGAATATTTCTTAACAGTGAGAATAGAAATTGAGAAACGGTGGCGGTAAATTTACCATTGAGTAAAGGCAAACAAACAAGCAAAAATCAATGTGTCTGAGTTTACACAAGGGTAAAATTAAAACCTTAAGCAATAATAAGACAAAAATGGGGAAGGGTGTTGAGTGGATACTTCAAGCATACTACTGAGATTCATGTGTGTTCAGGAGGAGGTGAGAAACGGGCATAGCTTTAGACATCATTAAAATAATGCACAGCAGGTATCTGTGTTATATAACTAATGGTAACTCCTAAAAACACAAAACTATGAAACGCATATAGTACTATGCATGCTGTAATGCAGTATCCATACTAGCACAGTGGTAGAAAACCAGTATTTTTCAACCCAAAAGAAAACAAGGGAAAATAAAAGGAGAGGGAGGAAGAAGGAATGGCAAATAGAAACCACAAAATAAGATAGTAATAAGTATAAATAGATCAGTAATGATTATATAATTGGATTAGATTCAACATACTAAATAATAATAGAGTGAATTTTAACAATCCAGCTATATACATCTTCTAAGAGTCACAACTAAAACACAACACATAGAAAGATTGAAAAGGCAAAATGTACATACTAGGAAAATGCTAATCAAAATAAAGCCTGTAATAATAGTATCAGACAAGAGGTAACTTTTTTTTTTTTTAGACAGGGTTTCACTTTGTTGCCCAGGCTAGAGTGCAGTGGTGTGATCTCAGGATTAGCTGGCACGACAGTTGCACACCAGCACATCTGGCTAATTTTTATATTTTTGTAGAGATGGGGTTTTTCTATGTTGCCCAGGCTGGTCTTGAGCTCCCAGGCTCAAGAGATCCTCCCACTTCCACCTCCCAAAGTGCTGGGATTTCAGCTGTGACTCACTGTGCCTGACCTAAGAAATACCTTCCTAAGGCAAAGCATTAATAGAAATAGAGACTCAATGCAATAATAAAAGGAGCAATCCACCAAAAATTTTATAATAATGATATTGTTTCCACTAATAGCATAACTTCCAAAAAATATGAAGCAAAACTGAAATAGTGAAACTGATAAACCTGCAATTGTAGCAGGAGATTTAATACAACTCCATCAGAAAACTGACATATCATACATGATAAAAATTGAAAAAGATACTGATTATCAGAATGACCAAAACAACAACCTTGGTCAAATATTATGCACATATACATATATTCCCCAGCCAATGCATTTGAATATATATATATATTCCTTGAAAGTACAGATAGAACATTATAAAAACTGACCATATATTGTGTTGTTGCAAAATATTATATTAAAAGTAGTGGCAAAAACCGCAATTACTTTTGTAACAACCCAATAGTAGGTCACAAAGTCAATCAACACCATATAAAGCATGTTTATTATGTTTTGGGTTTTTTTTAATATAATGCAATTAAATTAGGAACCAACAATAAAAATAAATATGTCAGCATAAAATTTTTAAATTCTGTCCTAAATAACAGATTAAAAAGAAGGAGAGGATCCAAGATGGCCAAATAGGAACAGCTCTGGAGTGCAGTTCCCAGAAAGAACAATGCAGAGGGTGAGTGACCACTGCATTTCCAAACAAATTTTCACTGTCCACAGACCAGGAGATTCCCAGGCCGAAAAGTGCCATGAGTTTTCAGCATGGCAGCTTCAGCTGGTGCCAGGCTGGCGCATAGAAACTCACACAAATATGGGCAGCTGTTTCAACTGGCGCCTGTAACGCCTGTAAGACAGTGCTGCCCATTAAACTGAAAGGGAGGGAGCAGAGACAGGGAGCCAGGCAATCTAACTCAGCAGGTACCACTCCCACAAAACAAGCAATAGGAAACACTCTGGATTGAGAGTTTCGCAGCAAGTGCAGCTGGACCCAGGACGGTCCAGCTCAGTGAGGGGAAGGCGACTACCACTGCTGAGGCAGTTCACACAGCAGCTGGGCAGAGTCTGTGACAGCTCAGCAATGCCTCTGCTGGCAGACTGTGACTAGACTACTCCATGCAGGGCAGGGCACCTATGAAAAAAGGCAGCAGCACGACAGGAACTTATAAATAAAGCCGACCTTCCTAGGACAGAGCACCTAAGAAAAGAGGCGATTATGAGTTTCGCTGCAGCAGACTTAAAAGTACCTTCCCAGCAGCTCTGCACGGAACAACGGAGCTCCCAGCACAGCACCTGAGCTCCTATAATGGGCAGATTATCTCCTCAGGCAGCTCCCCGACCCCATATACCCAAAGAGACACCTCATAAAGGAGAGCTCAGGCCAACATGATGGTAGTAGAGGAAAAACCCAGTGGCAACCCTTCCTGTTCTGCAGCCCCCACAGGTGATCCCCAGGCAAGCAGGATCTGGACTGGACCTCCAGCAGTCCTGCAGCAAAGGAGCCTGACTGTAACAAGGAAAACTAAGAAAGAAATACTTTCATCATCAACAAAAACGACATCCACTCAGAGACCCCATCCGAAAGTCACCAATTACAAAGACCGTAGGTAGATAAAGCCACTAAGATGGGAAGAAACTAGCACAAAAAGGATGAAAACACCAAAAACCAGAATGCCTCCTCCAAAGGATCACAACTCCTCACTAGCTAGGGATCAAAGATGGATGAAGAATGAATCTGATGAATTGACAGAAAGAGGTTTCACAAGGTGAATACACACTTCTCAGAGCTAAAAGAACATGTGCTAACCCAATGCAAAGAAACTAAGAACCTAGAAAAAAAGGTTAGCTGAGATGCTAACTAGAATAAACAGCTTAGAGAATAATATAAACAACTTGATGGAGCTGAAAAACACAGCACAAGAACTTCACGAAGCAAGTTGAAGCATACACAAGTTTCAATAGCCAAATCGACCAAGCAGAAGAAAGAATATCAGAGACTGAAGATCAACTCAATGAAATAAAACAAGAAGGCAAGAATAGAGAAAAAAAAGTGAAATGAAATGAACAAAGGCTCCAAGAAATATAGGATTATGTGAAGAGACCTAATCTACATTTGATAGGTGTACCTGAATGTGACAGAGAGAATGAATCCAAGATGGAAAACACTCTTCAGGATATTATCCAGGAGAACTTCCCCAACCTAGCAAAGCAGGCCACCATTCAAGTACAGGAAATACAGAGAACACTACAAAGATAGTCCTCAAGAAGAGCAACCCCAAGGCACATAATCGTCAGATTCGCCAGGGTTGAAACGAAGGAAAAAACGCTAAGGTCAGCAAGAGAGAAAGGTCAGGTTACCCACAAAGGGAAGCCCATCAGACTCACAGAGGATCATTCAGCAGAAACCCTACAAGACAGTGGGGGCCAATATTCAACATCCTTAAAGAAAAGAACTTTCAAGCTAAAATTTCATATCCAGCCAAACTAAGCTTCATAAGTGAAGGAGAAAGAAAATCCTTTATGGACAAGCAATTGCTGAGAGATTTTGTCACCACCAGGCCTGCCTTACACGAGCTCCTGAAAGAAGCACTAAACAAGGAAAGAAACAACCAGTACCAGCCATTCCAAAAACATACCAAATGGTAAAGAACATCGACACAATGAAGAAAATGCAAACTAACGGGCAATACATCTAGCTAGCATCAAAATGGCAGGATCAAATTCACACATAGCAATATTAACGTTAAATGTAAATGGGCTAAATGCCCCAATCAAAAGACACAGACTGGCAAATTGGATAAAAAGTCAAGACCCATTGGTTTGCTGTATTCAGGAAACCCATCTCACGTGCAAGGACACACATAGGCTCAAAATAAAGGGATGGAGAAAGATTCGTCAAGCAAATGGAAAGCAAAAAAAAGCTGGAGTTGCAATCCTAGTCTCTGATAAAATGGACTTTAAACCAACAAAGATCAAAAGAGACAAAGAAGGGCATTTACATAATGGTAAAACTATCAATGCATCAAGAAGAACTAACAATCCTACATATATACACACCCAATACAGGAGCATCCAGGTACATAAAGCAAGTTCTTAAAGACCTACAAAGAGACTTAGACTCGCACACAATATCAGTGGGAAACTTTAACACTCCACTGTCAATATTAGACAGATCAACGAGACAGAAAATTAACAAGGATATCCAGGACTTAAACTCAGATCTGAATCAGGTGGACCTAATAGACATCTACAGGCATCTCCACCTGAAGTCCACAGAATATACAATTCTTCTCAGCACCGCATGGCACCTACTCTAATACTGACCACATAACTGGAAGTAAATTACTCCTCTGCAAATGCAGAAGAATGGAAATCATAACAAACAATCTCTCAGACCACAGGGCAATCAAATTAGAACTCAGAATTAAGAAACTAACTCAGAACCATACAGCTTCATGGAAACTGAACAACCTGCTCCTGAATGTCAACTGGATAAACAATGAACTGAAGGCAGTAATAAAGATGTTCTTTGAAACCAAGGAGAACAAAGAAAGACACAACATACCAGAATCTCTGGGACACATTTAAAACAGCATCTAGAGGGAAATTTATAGCAATAAATTGCCCACCAGAGAAGCAAGGAGAGATCTAAAATTGACACTCTATCGTCAAAATTGAAAGAGCTAGAGGGGCAAGATCAAAAAAACTCAAAAGCTAGAGGAAGACAAGAAATAACTAAGATCAGAGCAGCACTGAAGGAGAGTGAGACATGAAAAACCCTTCAAAAAAAATCAATAAATTCAGGAGATGACTTTTTGAAAAGACCAACAAGATAGACTGTTAGCCAGATTAATAAAAAAAGAAAAGGGAGAAGAATCAAATAGATGCAATAAAAAGTGATAAAGGGGAAATCACCACTGATTCCACAGAAATACAAACTACAATCAGATATTACTATAAACAACTCTATGCACAAAAACCAGTAAACCTGGAAGAAATGGGTAAATTCCTGGACACTTGCATCCTCCCAAGCCTAAACCAGGAAAAAGTGGAAACCTTGAACAGACCAATAACAAGGGCTGAAGTTGAGGCAGAAATTAATAGCCTCCCAACCAAAAAAAGCCCAGGTCCAGATGGGTTCACAGCCAAATTCTACCAGACATACAAAGAGGAGCTGGTACCCTTCCTTCTAAAACTATTCCAAACAATCCAAAAAGAGGGAATCCTTCCCAAATCATTTTATGAGACCAACATCATCCTGATACCAAAACCCGGCAGAAACTCAACCAAAAAAAAAGAAAATTTCAGGCCAATATCCATGATGAACATAGATGTAAACACCTTCAATAAAATACTGGCAAACTGATTGCAACAGCACATCAAAAAGCTTATCTATCACAATCAAGTAGGCTTCATTCCAGGGACACAAAGCTGGTTCAACATACACAAGTCTAGAAATGGAATCCGAAGGCCTTCGACAAAATTCAACAGCACTTTATGCTAAAAACTCTCAATAAACTAGATATCAAAGCAACATATCTCAAAACAAGAAAAGCTACTTAGGACAAACCTACGGCCAGTATCATATTGAATGGGCAAAAACTGGAAGCATTCACTTTCACAGGCCCATTGGAAAGCAGAAACACAAACAGCACATCCACTATGAGATCAAAACTGTTCTGTAATAGAGATGTAGAACTTGCCATTGAAACCCACATGTAAGGAAGCAATTATATAAATGAGAATGTGCCAAGAAATTTCCAGAACAAAGCCTAGAAGGATATCTGGAGTTCACCAGGGAGATAAGAAAAGTGGCATTTCTATCAGAAATAGCATAACTGAAGAAATGACTGATTAAAAAATGAAGAGTCCAAATAGATCAGTAATGATTATCTATATAATTGGATTACATTCAACAGGTTAGATAATACTAGAGTGGATTTTAAAAATCCAGCTATATACAGCTTCTAAGAGATGCATATAGCATAACAGGAAATAGCCTAACAATGCAGCAAGGGTAATGGATATGAAAGACTCAGCTTAAAAAGGAACACTTTTACACTGTTGGTGGGAGTGTAAACTTTTACACTGTTGGTGGGAGTATAAATGAAAAGGAACAGATAGGCAGACATGCAGGGCCACACCATGGGGCTGAACTTAATTCTGGGGGCAATGGAGACTTTTAGGAAGGTGAGTGATAAGAACAGATATGAATTTTAGAAAGATTAGTCAAGTGGTCCACAAGAGAATGAACTGGAGAGGAACCAAAAGGTAGACAGGCAGATCGGTTAGGAGACGACAAGGGACACACAGTTTGAAGAGGTGGACTAGGGGAAAATGCCAAAATTTCATTCTAAAACCCTCTTAATTACCTTCTTCAGCTTCAAACACAGGCTACCCTCACTCACCTATTCAGTTTCATCACAAATATTGCACCTGACCTTGGCTCACTAGACAGAAGTTGCAAATCAAAAGTACAGATGGGTGGCTAGTCAACATGGCTCGTGTGCTCTTCCCCCACTGGGAAAGAAGCTTAATGCTGCAAATGAGACCTAGCTCAGGTTGCCTTGGTACTACAGTCAGAGGTAAAATCCTGGTTCATCATCTACTTCTTGGCAGCTTTAATTTTCTCAATAATAGGAAAATGAAAACTATTTTCAAAGACTACAATCGAGCAGTGACAAATCATAAAAGAAATTTATTTGGGAAACATGAAGCTTTTGGATTGGTGTTTCATCTAGATGTGTTGGGTTTTTAATCATAAATGCTAACACAGCCTCAGCCACCTTCTTGTGCAAATATCTGTTTTCAAAGAAACCTTGGCATCTCCACCTTCTTCCCTTTCATGAAGGAAGAAATTAAATAGCAAGAAAGCCAGAACCTAGGAGAAAATTTAATCAAGCAAAATTTAATACTTAGGATTTTAGAAAATGCTCCAGAATAGTATTTTCCAGTATGTCTGCCACAAAACAGTAGTTCCATGGGATGTACCTAAGGGCCAGGCAAAGTAAAACAAACCAACCAACCAAAAACAGCTCTTGACTACATATATTTGGAAACACAGTGAAAACAAAATTAAGCAGGCTTTAATATGGTAATGAAGGGCCGAGCATGGTGGCTCATGTCTGTAATCTCACCACTTTGGAAGGCCGAACTGGGTAGATCACCTGAAGTTGGGAGTTTAAGACCAGCCTGGCCAACATGGTGAAACCCCATCTCTAGTAAAAAATTAGCCAGTCACAGTGATACACACCTGTAATCCCAGCTACCCAAAAGGCTGAGGCACGAGAATCGCCTGAACTGGCGAGATGGAGGTTGATATGAGCTGAGATCATGCCACTGCACTCCAGCCTGGGTGACAGAGCAAGACTCCATCTCAAAAAAATAAATTTAAAAAAATGGTAATGGGCACTGTGGATTTCCAAAGGGGCACATATATGTAAGATGTGGTATTTCCCACAATTATTGGGCTGTGGAAGATGTCTAATAGGAAAATCTCCAAGGGCTGGTGCTCTAAGGAACACACTTTGAGAAGTCCTGTGCCAAAAATGTCAACCTTTTGAAAGGTTCCTTTTTCTCCTTCCAACCAGTTGGCAGTCACAGGCTGTTCTTACCAGCTTGGAGAATATGGTAACATCATTTTAAGTATAAATAGTAAAGGTAATACCTAAGTTGTTATTATTAGGGAAAGACGAGTGAAGGGTATATGTGAACTCTCTGTACTAATTTTGCAACTTCCCTTTCTGTAGGTCTAAATTTTTTTCAAATTTCAACGTTTAAAGAGATCTCTGAGGTCATCAGAGCAACTAAGGCAGCCAGGATCTGAGGGGCCAAAATCAGGAGGAAGAGAAATGCACTGAGGGAAGTGATACAGCTACAGCTGACTGTTCTCTTTGGGAAACGTTCTGTCTTGCAACATAGGACATAAAGTCTGAGCAGAAAGCACCAGCCTAGAACTTGCAGCAGTCTCACTACACTGTGTAAGAGGAAAATTGGAATGCACTGTAACCAAGGAAACCAGGATAAAAGAGGCCAAATTTCTGGGAAAAAGGAAAACAGAAAGAAGCAAACCTGACAAGCTAAATTCAATTTCCTCTTGAGGTTTTTGACAATTCCTAAACTGAGTATACCCAAGGCAGAATGATAAGAAACCAGCACAAAGAGGCTGTTAGAAAGCTAAATACCTGAGCAGATATAACTTCAGTATCACAGTGATCAAGAAATAAAAAGTGGAGTTCAGGACTGCCCAATAGGAGAAATATCCTGGGATTTTAGTTCATCTCTTGTTTTTTTTGAGATGGAGTTTCACTCTTGTTACCCAGGCTGGAGTGCAATGGCGCGATCTCGGCTCACCGCAACCTCCACCTCCTGGGTTCAGGCAATTCTCCTGCCTCAGCCTCCTGAGTAGCTGGGATTACAGGCACACACCACCATGCCCAGCTAATTTTTTGTATTTTTAGTAGAGACAGGGTTTCACCACGTTGACCAGGATGGTCTCAATCTCTTGACCTTGTGATCCACCCGCCTCAGCCTCCCAAAGTGCTGGGATTACAGGCGTGAGCCACTGTGCCCTGCCTTTAGTTTATCTCTTAACATCTAAACCCTAGTAGTAAAAGTAAGCAAAGAGACATACCCTCACAAAGCCTGATATGCAAACTTGAATCATTTCAATCCATTTGTAGCAAGGTTATCAGCCTTTACCCTCATTATCTGCCAGAATAAAACTAGATAATCTCTGAAGGAAGATACATTACTCATACCTACTACAATTCTTCACACACCATATGGGCCATTCAAATAAAAATCATTTGGCATAACAAGATACTGAACCAAACAATGGAAAACTAAGAAAAGAATAGATAATCCAACAGGTAACCCCCATATTGACATCATAGATGATTTTTAATGATTATGTTGCATAAAATGATATTGTAAAATTTTTTATCAAGACCAGTCTGGCCAACATGGAGAAATCCTGACTCTATTAAAAAAAATTTTTTTTAATCAAAAATTGGAAAACATAAAAAGAAAGCAAATTAAAATTACAGATGAAGATTCAATAGCTAAAATTAAGAAGCCAACAGAAGTGTTTAACAACAATTAGACACTGCATCTGAGAAAATCTGTGAACTGGAAGTTCAGTCAGTAGAAAGTACCTAAATTAAAGCATAAAGGGAAAGAAGATGAAAAACTAAAAAAAGAGTATTATAAGTACATCAGACATGCTGATAAATCCTAACACAAGTGTATTTAAGAGTTCAGAAAAATGAGAAAGAAGCAATATTTGAAAAGGAGATGGACAATAATTATTCAAAATAGAAAAAGACAGCAAGCTACAGATTGAGACTTCTCTATGAATACCAAGCAGAATAAATATGAAGATAAACATACCTAGGCACATCATAGTCAAACTGCTGAAGACCAAAGAGAACAAGAAATTTTAAAGCAATCAAAGAGAAAGATATGCATTGCATTCAAAGAAGCAACAATAAGATTGTAAGTTGATGTTGCTAGAGAAATCAAGGAGCTACAAGACAGTGAGATCACATCTTTAAAATGCTGGCAGAAAATATCTTCCAATCTAAAGTTCTATTCCCTGTCAATGAATATATCCCTTATAAACAGGCAAAATCAATGGAATCCTCAGAAAAAAACCTTGAGAGAATTCCTCACAACAGACATACACCAAAAGAAACACTAAAGGAAGTTCTTTAAAAAATTATGTATCTGTGTGTCTATTATATACATACAAATATATGTAATATATATGTAGATTTATACATAAATGGAAACACACATATATATAATTTTTTATTATATATACACATATATATGTAAATGGAAACAGATGGAAATAAGATAATAGGGAAAGAAATGAAGAGCTCCAGAAAGCTATATCTAAATGAATATTCACAGCTTAAAACAAAAGTAATGTCTTATGAGATTTTAAATGTATATAGAATTTCAAAAACATAAAAATGATAGCACAAAAGCCACCACTAAGAGAGTAAGTGAGACTGTTGTTTTAGGGTCTCTTCTATTGCTTGGAATATGGATAATTTTAAATAAGGTTATAAAATAATATGTAACTTGCAAGCTATTAGAATAATAAAATGGAATAATCCTTTTAAGTGATTAATTTAAAAGAAGGCAAGAAAGGAGAAAGAAGCAAAGAGTGAATGAGACAAATGGAAAACAAATAACAACATAGCAGATTTAAATGTAAAAATATCAACAATTACATCAAATGTAAATAAACTAAATATTGCAATTAAAAGGCAAGAAGCTCCAGCCAAGATTATTATAAACAAAAACAGCTACAATATATTCTGCTGATAAGAGATGTATGCTAAAGGTAATACCATGAAAGGAAAATAAACAGATGGGAAAAGATACATCAGAAAAATACTAACATTGATTTCTGGAAAAGGCAGAGCAAGATGGCTCAACAGAATCCTCCAGCAATCGTCCACCCTGCAGGAACACTAAATAGAACAGCTATCCACACAAGAAAGCACCTTCGTAAGAACCAAAAATCAGGTGGGCAATCACAGCAGCACTGTGTCAAAGAAAGAAGCACTAGAGAGGGTAGGAAAGACTGTTTCGAATTGCTAAATTGGGGACACTACCTCCCCATCCCCCAGCATTGCATTGTGGCATGGAGAGAGAATCTGTGCACTTGGGGGAGGAAGGGCAAAGTAATTGTGGGAATTTGCATTGGAACACTATGCTGCACTGTCACAATGGAAAGTAACACAGGCCTTTCCCAGTGTTTCCACTGGCTTTGGCTAGTGCCCATAGAGGGAGCACTTAGACCAGCCCTAGCCAAGGGCAATCTTCCATCCCAGCAGTCAACTGAGTTTTGGCTAGCCCCAGCACTGTGGGAAAAAGTGTTCTGTGGTCCTAAATAAACTCGAAAGGCAGTCTAGGCCAAAAGGACTGCAATTCCTGGACCAAGACTGGTGCCATGCTGGGCCTAGAGCCAGTGCAACTGGGTGCATGCAACCCAGGAAACTTTATTAATAGAGAACTTTCCAGAGAGACACCAGCTGGAGTGGCCAAGGGAGAGCATGCATCACCCCTTCCCCATCTCCAGGCAATGCAGCTCCAGCTCTGTGAGGAGAGGGAAGAGTAAAGAGGACTTTGTCTTGCAACTTGGATACTAGCTCAGTCACAGTAAAATAAAGCACCAAGCAAAGTCCTAAAGTCCCCATTTCAGGCCATAGCTTACAGACAACATTTCTA
Source organism: Callithrix jacchus (assembly GCF_049354715.1). Taxonomy (NCBI): domain Eukaryota; kingdom Metazoa; phylum Chordata; class Mammalia; order Primates; family Cebidae; genus Callithrix; species Callithrix jacchus. The sequence goes on along the minus strand of NC_133507.1, from coordinate 24,790,872 downwards.
GACCCATCCTGGGCCAGAAAAGAACTCACTACCCTGAAGAGAAGGACCCAGTGTCACAGAGTTCACTACCTGCTGACCTACAAGCCCCTGCGCCTTGAATAACCACCATCCATAGCCAGGCAGCAGTCATCATAGGCCTTGGCAAGACCCAGTACTGTGCTGGTTTCATGTGTGACCCAGCACATTCCCAGCTCTAGTGGCTACAGGGAAAGGCTCTTTTTGCTTGAAGAAAAAGGAAGTATAAAAAGGATTTTATCTTGTGACTTGGATACAGCAGAGCCACAGTAAAATAAAGCACCAAGAGTACTTCTCATTTCCTCAATTCCAGGCCTTAGCTCCTGGAGGGCATTTCTTAACCCACCCTAGGCCAGAAGGGAACCCACTGCATTGAAAGAAGAGACCCAAACCTGGCCCGACTCACCACCTGCCGAATAAAGACCCCTTGGTCTTTGAATAAACATCAGCAATAGCCAAGCTATAGTTGCCATGAGACTGGGGCAGGGATTGTCTGGGCAGAGACTCCTTCTGCTTGGGGAAAGGAGAGGGAAAAAGAGGATTTTGTCTTGCAACTTGGGCAGCAGCTCAGCCACAGTAAAGTAAAGCACGAAGCAGACTCCTACAGCCCCTGATTCCAGGCCCTACCTCCTGAACTGCATTTCTAGATGCATCCTGGGCCGGAAGGAAATCCACTGCCCTGAAAGGAAAGACCCAGTTCTGGCAGGAATCAACATCTGCTGACTAAAGAGTCCTTGGCACTTGAATAAACATCAGCAGAATTCAGGAAATAGTTGTAATAGAACTTGGGCAAAACCGAGTACTGTTCTGGCTTCAGGTGGGACAGCACAGTCTCACCAGTGGTGGTCACAGGAGTGCCTGTATTACACCCTTCCCCTAACTCCAAGAAGCTCAGCAGGGAAAGAGATTGTATTTGTTCGAGGGCAAATAAGGGAAGAGAACAAGAGATTCTCCCTGGTAATCCAAGAAATTATCCCAGATCTTACCCAAGACCACTGAGGCAGTACCTCTACGAGACTTCAAGACTCACAGAGTTACTGGGCTTAGGGTGCTCCCTAATGCACATATAGCTACAGTGACCAAAGACTTAGATCACAATGCTCAATTCCCTTTGAATACTTGGAAAGCCTTCTGAAGAAGGATAGGTATAAAAAAGCCTAGATTGTAAAGATTGGAATGAATACCTAACTCTTCAATGCCCAGACCACAGTGACAATCCACGAGTATTGAGAACATCCAGAAAAACAAGACCCCACCAAACAAACTAAACAAGGTACCAGTGACCGATTCTAGAGTGATGGGGATATGTGACCTTTAAGAATTCTAAATAACTGTTTTGAAGAAGCTCAATGAAATCCAAGATAACACAGAGAAAGAATTCAGGCTCCTATCAGATAAATGTAACAAACAGATTAAAATAATTAAGAAGAATCAAGCATAAATTCTGGAGCTGAAAAATTCAACTGACAAACTGAATGCATCAGTCTCTCAACAGCAGAACTGATCAAGCAGAGGAATGAATTAGCCAGCCTATTTGAAAATACATGGTCAGCCAAAAGGATTATAAATAGTTCTATTATAAAGACACATGCACATGTATGTTCATTGCAGCACTGTTTATAACAGCAAAGACTTGGAACCAACCCAAATGCCCATCAATGATAGACTGGATAAAGAAAATATAACACATATACACCATGCAATACTATGCAGCCATAAAAAAGATGAATTCATGTCCTTTGCAGGGACATGGATAAATCTGAAAACCATCATTCTCAACAAATTTATACAAGAACAGAAAACCAAACACTGCATGTTTTCACTCATAAGTGGGTGTTGAACAATAAGAATATATGGACAAAGGGCAGGGAACATCACACTGGGGTCTGTTGTGGGGTAGGGGGCTAGGGGAGGGATAGTAGGGGGTGGGGAGACTGGAGAGGGATAACTGGAGAGGAAAAAATACCTAATATATATCTCCAGAAATCCTTTGACAAAAAAAGAAAAGAAAAGAAAATACACAGAGGAGACAAAAGGAAAAAGAATAAAGCAAACCTAACAAGATCTAGAAAATAGCTTCAAAATGGCATATCTAAGAGTTATTGATCTTAAAGAGGAGTAGCGAGTGAGATCAGGGTAGAAAGGTTATTCACAGAGATAATAACAGAGAACTTTCCAAACCTAGAGAAAGATGTCAATATTCAAGAACAAAAAGGGGATAGAACCGCAAGCAGATTTAACCAAATAAGACTATCCAAGACATTTAATAATCAAACTCCCAAAGGTAAAGAATACAAAAAGGATCCCAAAAGCAGCATGATAAAAGAAAAAAAAATAGCATACAAAAAAAAAATCTCCATTATGTCTGGCAGCAGACTTCTCAGTAGAAACCTTTCAGACTGGAAGAGAGTGGCATGATATATTTAAAGTGCTGAAGGAAAAAGAGTTCATCCTGGAATATTATATCCTCCAAAAATATCCTTCAAGCATGAAGGAGAAATGAAGACTTTTCCAGACAAACCAAAGCTGAAGCATTTCATCAACACCAGACCTATGCTAGTGGGTATTTTTCACTCCCTAACACTCAACATGCTAATGGGAGTTGTTTTAATCTGAAAGAAAAGAACATTAATGAACAATTAAAAATTACCTGATGGAACAAAATTCACCGATAACAGTAAGTACACAGACAAATCAGAATATTATAACACTGTGATTGTGGTGTGTAAACTACTCATTAGCATTTCAAATAAAGAAACATCAGTCCTAATCTGCACTATAGACCAAATGGACCTAATATTTACAGAACATTTCATCCAACAGCTGCAGAATGCACATTCTTCTCCTCAGCATGTCATTCTCAAGAATAAACCATATCAACTATTTTCTCTGACCACAATGGTATAAAACTAGAAATCAATAATACAAACTTTAGAAACTATACAAACACATGAAAATTAAACAATATGCTATTGAAGGACAAGTGGGTCAATGAAGAAATTAAGAAGGAAATTTTTAAATTCCTTGAAACAAATGAAAGTGGAAACACAACATATGAAAACCTATGAGATAGAGCGAAAGCAGTATTAACAGGAAAATTTATAGTAATAAGCTCCTACATCAAAAAAGTAGAAAAACTTCAAATAACCTAATGATAGATCTAAAGAACTAGAAAAGCAAGAGCAAACCAAACCTAAAATTAGTAAAGAAATAATAATAATAATAATAATAGCAGTAATAAATAAAATTGAAACAGCAAAGGCAATATAAAAGGTCAACAAAACAAAAAGTTGGTTTTTGAAAAGATGAACAAATTGACAAACCTTTAGCCAGACTAAGAAAAAGAGAGAATACTCAAATAAATAAAATCAGAGATGAAAAAGGAGACATTAAAAACAGTATCACAGAAATTCAAAGGATCATGAGAGACTACTGTGAGCAAAAATATGTCAATAAATTGGAAAACCTGGAAGAAATAGATAAATTCCTAGACATGTACAACCTACCAATATTGACCCATGAAAAATCCAAAGTCTGAATAGACCAATGACAAGTGACAAGATCAAACCTCTCATTTTATCTCATTTGAAATACAAAGTCTTCTGGCAAGACAATCCTGGGACATGACATAAACAATCCTACTCAAATTATACTAAAAAATAGAGGTGGAGGGAAGACTTCCAAACTCATTCTATGAGACCAGTTAATACCCTGATACCAAAATGAGTCAAAGACACATCAAAAAACAAACAAACAAAACAACAACAACAAAACTGCAGACCAGTATCTCTGATGGACATCAATGTAAAAATCCCCAACAAGCTACTGGCAAACTGAATTTGACAATACATGAAAAAGATTATTCATCATGACCAAGTGGCATTCACCCCAGGAATGCAAGAATTATTCAATATATGCAACTCAATGTGATACATCATATCAACAGAATGAAGGACAAAAACCATACAATCATTTCAATTGATGCTGAAAAAGCACTTGATAAAATTCAATATCCCTTCATTATAAAAACCCTAAAAAAACCTGGATATAGAAGGAACATACCTCCACAAATAAAAGGCATGTACAACAGACCCACGGCTGGTATCATACTGAATGAGGAAAAAATGCAAGCCTGTCCTGTAAGATAAGGACAAGACAAGGATGCCCACATTCACCACTGTTATTCAATATAGTACTGGAAGTCCTAGCTAGAGTAATCATAAGGAAAGAAAAAAAGGCATCTACACTGGAAAGGAAAAAGTCAAATTATCCTTGTTTACAAATAACATGATCTTATATTTGGAAAAATCTAAAGACTCCACCAAAAAGCTATTAGAACCAATAAACAAATTCAATAAAGTTGTAGGATACAAAATAAACATACAAAAATCAGTAGAATTTCTATAAGTCAACAGAAAACAATCTGAAAAAAGGAAATCAGTAAAGTAATCCCATTTATAAGAGCTACAAATTAAATAAAATACCTAAGAATTAACTCAAGAAGTTAAATATCTCTGCAATTAAAACTATAAAGCATTGATGCTATAAAGCATTGATTCTATAAAGCATTGATGCAAGAAATTGAAGAGGACTCCAGAAATGAAAAGATAGTCCATGTTCATGGATTGGAAGAATAAATATTGTTAAAATTTCATACCTACCAAGCAACCTACAAACTCAATGCAACTTCTTATCAAAATACCAATGACATTCTTTACAGAAATAGAGAAAACAATACTAAAACTTATATGGAATCACAAAAGACCCAGAATAGCCAAAGCCATCCTGAGCAAAAAGAGTAAAACTGGAGTAATGACATTACCTGACTTCAAATTATACCACAGAGCTGTAACAACCAAACAGCATGGTACTGACATAAAAAACAGACACACAGACCTATGGAACAGAACAGAGAACCCAGAGATAAATCCATACATCTAGTGAACTCCTTTTCAACAAAGATGCCAAGAACATATATTGGGGAAAGGACAGTCTTTCCAATAAATTATGCTGGGAAAACTGGGTATCTATATGCAGAAGAGTGAAACTAGATCCCTATCTCTCACCACATACAAAGACCAAATCAAAGTAGATTAAAGTCTTAAATCTAAGCCCTCAAACTACAAAATTACTATAAGAAAACATTTGGGAACTCTCCAGGACACTGGTTTTGGCAAAGAGTTCTTGAGTAATACTGTAAAAGCACAGGAAACCCAAGCAAAAATGGACAGATGGGATCACATCAAGTTAAAAAGCTTCTGCAGAACAAAGGCTTTTTTTTTTTTGAGACGGAGTTTCGCTCTTGTTACCCAGGCTGGAGTGCAATGGCGCGATCTAGGCTCACCGCAACCTTCGCCCCCTGGGTTCAGGCAATTCTCCTGCCTCAGCCTCCAGAGTAGCTGGGATTACAGGCACGCGCCACCATGCCCAGCTAATTTTTTTTGTAATTTTAGTAGAGACAGGGTTTCACCATGTTGACCAGGATGGTCTCATCTCTTTACCTTGTGATCCACCCGCCTCAGCCTCCCAAAGTACCAAAGGCTTTTTAACATCAACAAAGTAAAGAGATAATCCACAGAATGGGAGAAAATATTTACGAACTTTCCACCTGACAAGGGATCAATAACCAGAATATAAGGAGGTCAAACAACTCTATAGGAAAAAGAATCTAAAAACAAAATTTTTAAATGAGCAAAAGATCTGAATAGACATTTCTCAAAAGAAGACATAAAATGGCTAACATATATATGAAAAGATGCTCAACATCACTGATCACCAGAGAAATGCAAATCAAAATTACAATGAGATATCATCTCACCCCACTTAAAATGACTTTTATCCAAAAGATAGGCAGTAACAAATGCTGGCAAGAGAAAGGAGAACCCTCATACGCTCTTGGTAGGAATGTACAACCATGTTGGAGAACAGTTTGGAAGTTCCTCAAAAAAACAAAAATAGATTTACCATATGATCCAGCAATCCCACAGCTAGGAAAGAAAGGAAATCAGTATACTAAAGAGATACCTGCATGCCAATATTTATTACAGCACTATTCACAATAGCCAAGATTTGGAATCAATCTAAGTGTCCATCAACAGATGAATGGACAGAGAAAATGTGGTACATACTCAGCCATGAAAAAAGAATGAGATCCTGTCATTTGCAACCACACAGATGGAACTGGAGGACATTATGTTAAGTGAAATAAGCCAGGCACAGAAAGACAAACATCACATGTGCTCACTCATTTGTGGGAACTAAAAATTTAAACAATTGAACTCAAGGAGACAGAGAGTAGAAGGATGGTCACCAGAGGCTGGGAAGGGTAGTAGGGGAGAAGCATAAATTGGGATAGTTAATGGGTACAAAAATATAGTCACATATAATCAATAAGATCTAGTATTTGATAGCACAACAATGGCTACAGTCAGCAATAATTTGTTGTACATTTTAGAGTACCTGAGAAAGTACAATTAGAATGTTTGTAACACAAAGAAACAAGTGCTTGAGGTGATGAATACACCATTTACCCTGACAATCATTACACATTGTAATAATCCATACTTATTGTATACCTGTATCAAAATAGCTCATGTATGCCATACTTACACCTCTATGTACCCATAAAAATTTTAAATTTAAAAAAGAAAACAGTAACAGCAACGATAAAAAACCTTTACAATCTATACTAATAGCCTTCAAAATAGACTTATATAGAAAACATTATTACTAAAATAAAGAACATTTAAACAATTGTAAAAAGTCAATTTAAAAGAGACATAACAATCCTAAATCTTTAAGCACTTAATAACATATCCTCACAAAGTATAAAGCATAATCTTATAAAACTAAAACTAGAAACAATTTCAAATATTTTTAAATTTTTAACACACCTCTTTCAGCAACTTATAAAACAAGCAGACAAAAACAATCAGTAGATTAACATGACTTGAGCCATCATATGTAGAACACTACAGCAAATAACTACAAAATAAAGATTATTTTCAGGTAGACATGGAACATTTACCAAAATAGACCATATGCTAAATCATAAAGCACATTTCTAACAATCAAAACCCAAAATCATTCAGAGTTGGTTCTCTGTCCACAAAAATTAATATAGAAATCAATACCTACTTTACCATACATCAAAAATAATTCCTCATTGACCTTAAAATAATGTTTACGGTAAAAATTTAAAGATTCTAGAATCTTATGATATCTATAAAAAAACATAACCCTGGAATAGGAGATAGTTCAACCAGACCCCAAAATACTAACTCTCAAGTAAAGAATTCATATGGTGTACTTCATTAAGCCTAAGAGAAGACTGTGAGAGTGAAAAATCAAGCCAGAGTAGAAGATATTTTCCACACATCTATCTGACAAAGAATCACATTCAAATATTAAAAAGAACTATGATGAGTCATGAAGAAAAAGGAAAATAGATTCAATATTTTTAAAAACAGTCAAAGAGACTTGAATAGGCAATTTCACAAAAAGAAAATTCTGCTATGGCTTAAATGTGTGTATCCCCTCAAAATCCATAAAGTGAAATTCTAACTGCCCAATGATAGTATTAGGAAGTAGAGTCTTTGGAAGATGATAGGCCATGAAGGTATTATAGATCCCTTATTAACGGAATTAGTGACCATATAAAACACTTCAGAGCTCTCCTACTCTTCCACTATATAGGGACCAGTAAGAAGATTGCCATCTATGAACCAGGAAGGCCCTCATCAGATACCAAATCTGCCAGTACAGTGATCATGGACTTACCAGCCTCCAGAACTATGAGAAATATTTGTTATTTAAGCCATCCAGTCTATGGTATTTTTGTTGTGGCAGCCTGTAGGGACCAAGACAGTAATCCAAATGGCCAATAAGCATATGAAAATGTTTTCACCTAATTGTAATCGTGAAAATGCAAATTAACCACAATGAAATTAGCTATTATATTACTACCAGAATGGCCAAAATTAATTTAAAACAACAACAACAAGTGTTTGCAATGATTAAGGGTGGAATTGGAACACTCATACACTATTGGTAGGAGTATACATTGTGCAACTATTTTGTAAAACAGTTTGGCAGAATCTACTAAAGCTGAACACATAAATAACCATACCCTATGACTCGGCAATTCTGCTGGAATATACCCAGCAGAAATTCCTACATACGTGCACCAAAATCCATGTAAAAATACCATCATTCATAATAACCATAAACTAGACATAAAAAAATGCACATATTAATAATTAAATTATGGCTATTTCTACAATACAACACTATATAGTATCATAATGAAAAATAATTAACTGCTCCTATAATATGTAATAACATGGGAAAACTTCAGACATAACATCAAATGAAAGAAGCTCAAGAGTCTAACGACATAAAGTTCAAAAATAAAAGAGAACATATTGCATTATTCCAATCATATAATATTCAAAACAGGAAAAACTAATCCATGGTGATAGAAGTTGGTGTGGTAGTTACTTGTAAATTCAGGTTATAAGGGATCCTCTTGGGTGCCATTAATGTTCTATTATCTTGAACTGATCACTTTCCTGCATGAACATTTTATTTCAATTTTTAAAATATTAAACTACTCCTTCCATGAACTCTGCATTTAATGTTTTTAATATTTACATTCATTTTATTTATCCTGATTTATTTTTCTTTTTTTTTTATTTTTTATAGCATTTTAGGTTTTGGGGTACATGTGCAGAACATGCAAGACAGTTGCATAGGTACACACATGGCAGTGTGTTTTGCTTCCTTTCTCCCATTCACCCACATTTGGCATTTCTCCCCAGGCTATCCTTCCCCAGCTCCCCCCACCCCGCTGGCCCTCCCCTTTTGCCCCCCAATAGACCCCAGTGTTTAGTACTCCCCTCCCTGTGTCCATGTGTTCTCATTTTTCATCACCCACCTATGAGTGAGAATATGCGGTATTTCATTTTCTGTTCTTGTGTCAGTTTGCTGAGAATGATGTTCTCCAGATTCATCCATGTCCCTACAAACGACACAAACTCATCATTTCTGATTGCTGCATAATATTCCATGGTGTATATGTGCCACATTTTTCCAATCCAGTCTATCATCAATGGGCATTTGGGTTGATTCCAGGTCTTTGCTATTGTAAACCGTGCTGCAATGAACATTCGTGTGCATGTGTCCTTATAGTAGAACGATTTATAGTCCTTTGGATATATACACAGTAATGGGATTGCTGGGGTCAAATGGAATTTCTATTTCTAAGGCCTTGAGGAATCGCCACACTGTCTTCCACAATGGTTGGACTAATTTACACTCCCACCAACAGTGTAAAAGTGTTCCTTTTTCTCCACATCCTCTCCAGCATCTGTTGTCTCCAGATTTTTTAATGATCACCATTCTAACTGGCGTGAGATGGTATCTCAATGTGGTTTTGATTTAAATCTCTCTGAGGACCAGTGATGATGAGCATTTTTTTCATATGATTGTTGGCCTCATATATGTCTTCTTTTGTAAAGTGTCTGTTCATATCCTTTACCCATTTTTGAATGGGCTTGTTTTTTCTTCCTGTAAATCTGTTTGAGTTCTTTGTAAATTCTGGATATCAGCCCTTTGTCAGATGGGTAAACTGCAAAAATTTTTTCCCATTCTGTTGGTTGCCGATTCACTCTAGTGACTGTTTCTTTTGCCGTGCAGAAGCTGTGGAGTTTCATTAGGTCCCATTTGTCTATTTTGGCTTTTGTTGCCAATGCTTTTGGTGTTTTGTTCATGAAGTCCTTGCCTACTCCTATGTCCTGGATGGTTTTGCCTAGATTTTCTTCTAGGGTTTTTATGGTGCCAGGTCTTATGTTTAAGTCTTTAATCCATCTGGAGTTAATTTTAGTATAAGGTGTCAGGAAGGGGTCCAGTTTCTGCTTTCTGCACATGGCTAGCCAGTTTTCCCAACACCATTTATTAAACAGGAAATCCTTTCCCCATTGCTTGTTTTTGTCAGGTTTATCAAAGATTGTATGGTTGTAGATAAGTTGTGTTGCCTCCGATGCCTCTGTTTTGTTCCATTGGTCTCTATCTCTGTTTTGGTACCAGTACCATGCTGTTTTGATTACTGTAGCCTTGTAGTATAGTTTGAAATCCAGTAGTGTGATGCCCCCCGCTGTGTTCTTTTTGCTTAGAATTGACTTGGCTATGCGGGCTCTCTTTTGGTTCCATATGAAGTTCATGGTGGTTTTTTCCAGTTCTGTGAAGAAAGTCAATGGTAGCTTGATGGGGATAGCGTTGATTCTGTAAATTACTTTGGGCAGTATAGCCATTTTCATGATATTAATTCTTCACAACCATGAACATGGAATGTTTCTCCATCTGTTTGTGTCCTCTCTTATTTCATTGCGCAGTGGCTTGTAGTTTTCCTTGAAGAGGTCCCCGTACGTTCTTTGTGAGTTGTATTCCTAGGTATTTTATTCTGTTTGTAGCAATTGTGGATGGCAGTTCGTTCTTGACTTGGCTTTCTTTAAGTCTGTTATTGGTGTAGACGAATGCTTGTGATTTTTGCACATTGATTTTATATCCTGAGACTTTGCTGAAGTTGCTTATCAGTTTCAGGAGTTTTTGGGCTGAGGCGATGGGGTCTTCTAGGTATACTATCATGTCGTCTGCAAATAGAGACAATTTGGCTTCCACCTTTCCTATTTGAATGCCCTTTATTTCTTTTTCTTGCCTGATTGCTCTGGCTAGAACTTCCAGTACTATATTGAATAGGAGTGGTGAAAGAGGGTATCCTTGTCTAGTGCCGGATTTCAAAGGGAATGCTTCCAGGTTTTGCCCATTCAGTATGATATTGGCTGTTGGTTTGTCATAAATAGCTTTTATTACTTTGAGATACGTTCCATCGATACCGAGTTTATTGAGGGTTTTTAGCATAAAGGGCTGTTGAATTTTGTCGAATGCCTTCTCTGCGTTGATTGAGATAATCATGTGGTTTTTGTTTTTGGTTCTGTTTATGTGGTGAATTACGTTGATAGACTTGCGTATGTTGAACCAGCCTTGCATCCCCAGGATGAATCCTACTTGATCATGATGAATAAGTTTTTTGATTTGCTGTTGCAATCGGCTTGCCAATATTTTATTGAAGATTTTTGCATCTATGTTCATCATGGATATTGGCCTGGAGTTTTCTTTTCTTGTTGGGTCTCTGCCGGGTTTTGGTATCAGGATGATGTTGGTCTCGTAAAATGATTTGGGAAGGATTCCCTCTTTTTGGATTGTTTGAAATAGTTTTAGAAGGAATGGTACCAGCTCCTCTTTGTGTGTCTGATAGAATTCGGCTGTGAACCCGTCTGGACCTGGGCTTTTTTTGAGTGGTAGGCTCTTAATTGCTGCCTCGACTGGACCTGGGCTTTTTTTGTATGGTAGGCTCTTAATTGCTGCCTCGACTTCTGACCTTGTTATTGGTCTATTCACTGTTTCAGCTTCCTCCTGGTTTAGGCTTGGGAGGACACAGGAGTCCAGGAATTTATCCATTTCTTTTAGGTTTACTAGTTTATGTGCATAGAGTTGTTTGTAATATTCTCTGATGATGGTTTGAATTTCTGTGGAATCTGTGATTTCCCCTTTTTTTTTTTGCATCTATTTGGTTGTTCTCTCTCTTCTTTTTAATGAATCTGGCTAGTGGTCTGTCTATTTTGTTGATCTTTTCAAAAAACCAGCTCTTGGATTTATTGATTTTTTGGAGGGATTTTCGTGTCTCAATCTCCTTCAGTTCAGCTCTGATGTTAGTTATTTCTTGTCTTCTGCTGGGTTTTGAGTTTTTTTGATCTTGCTCCTCTAGCTGTTTCAATTTTGACAATAGGGTGTCAATTTTGGATCTCGCCATTCTCCTCATATGGGCACTTATTGCTATATATTTTCCTCTAGAGACTGCTTTAAATGTGTCCCAGAGATTCTGGCATGTTGTGTCTTCGTTCTCATTGGTTTCGAATAACTTCTTTATTTCTGCCTTCATTTCATTGTTTATCCAGTCAACATTCAAGAGCCAGTTGTTCAGTTTCCATGAAGCTGTGTGGTTCTGGGTTGGTTTCTGAATTCTGAGTTCTAACTTGATTGCACTATGGTCTGAGAGACTGTTTGTTATGATTTCAGTTGTTTTGCATTTGCTGAGGAGTGCTTTACTTCCAATTATGTGGTCAATTTTAGAGTAGGTGTGATGTGGTGCTGAGAAAAAATGTATATTCTGTGGATTTGGGGTGGAGAGTTCTGTAGATGTCTATCAGGTCTGCTTCTTCCAGGTCTGAGTTCAAGTCCTGGATATCCTCATTGATTTTCTGTCTGGTTGATCTGTCTAATATTGACAGTGGAGTGTTAAAGTCTCCCACTATTATTGTGTGGGAGTCTAAGTCCCTTTGTAAGTCATTAAGAACTTGCCTTATGTATCTGGGTGCTCCTGTATTGGGTCCATATATGTTTAGGATCGTTAGCTCTTCTTGTTGTATCGATCCTTTTACCATTATGTAATGTCCTTCTTTGTCTCTTTTGATCTTTGTTGCTTTAAAGTCTATTTTATCAGAGAAGTGAATTGCAACTCCTGCTTTTTTTTTGCTCTCCATTTGCTTGGTAAATCTTCTTCCATCCCTTTATTTTGAGCCTTTGTGTATCCTTGCATGTGAGATGGGTTTCCTGGATACAGCATACTGATGGGTTTTGGTTTTTTATCCAATTTGCCAGTCTGTGTCTTTTGATTGGTTCATTTAGTCCATTTACATTTAGGGTTAATATTGTTATGTGTAAATTTGATACGGCCATTTTGATGCTAGCTGGCTGTTTTGCCCCTTAGCTGTTGTAGATTCTTCATTATGTTGATGCTCTTTAGCATTTAGTGTGATTCTGGAATGGCCGGTACTGGTTGTTCCTTTCTATGTGTAGTGCCTCTTTCAGGAGCTCTTGTAAAGCAGGCCTGGTGGTGACAAACTCTCTGAGTACTTGCTTGTTCACAAAGGATTTTATTTTTCCTTTACTTCTGAAGCTCAGTGTGGCTGGATATGAAATTCTGGGTTGAAAATTCTTTTCTTTAAGGTGTTGAATATTGGCCCCCACTCTCTTCTGGCTTGTAGTGTTTCTGCCGAGAGATGTGTTGTGAGTCTGATGGGCTTCCCTTTGTGGGTGACCCGACCTTTCTCTCTGGCTGCCCTTAGTATTTTCTCCTTCATTTCAACCTTGTTGAATCTGACGATTATGTGCCTTGGGGTTGCTCTTCTTGCGGAATATCTTTGTGGTGTTCTCTGTATTTCCTGCATTTGAGTGTTGGCCTGTCTTGCTAGGTGGGGGAAATTTTCCTGGATGATGTCCTGAAGAGTATTTTCCAGCTTGGATTCATTCTCTTCATCACATTCTGGTACACCTATCAAACGTAAGTTAGGTCTCTTCACATAGTCCCACATTTCTTGGAGACTTTGTTCATTCCTTTTTGCGCTTCTTTCTCTGATCTTGGTTTCTCGTTTTATTTCATTGAGTTGATCTTCGACTTCTGATATTCCTTCTTCTGCTTGGTCAATTTGGCTGTTGAAACTTGTGCATGCTTTGCAAAGTTCTGGTATTGTGTTTTTCAGCTCCTTTAATTCATTCATATTCCTCTCTAAGGTATCCATTCGTGTTATCATTTCCTCGAATCTTTTTTCAAGGTTCTTAGTTTCTTTGCATTGATTTAAAACATGTTTTTTTAGCTCACAAAAGTTTCTCATTATCCACCTTCTGAAGTCTAATTCCGTCATTTCGTCACAGTCATTCTCCATCCAGCTTTGTTCCCTTGCTGCTGAGGAGTTTTGGTCCTTTCTAGGCGGCGAGGTGTTTCCCCCTTTTTGCGCTGGTTTCTTCCCATCTTTGTGGATTTATCCACCTGTCATCTGAGTAGTTGCTGACTTTTCTATTGGGTCTCTGAGTGGACGCCCAGATTGTTGATGATGAAGTATTTCTGTTACTTGGTTTTCCTTCTACCAGTATAGCCCCTCCACTGTACGACTGCTGAGGTCCACTCCAGGCCCTGCTTCTCTGGGGTGCACCTATATCGGCTGCGGAACAGTGAGGGATGCTACCAGTTTCTTTTTCTGCTATCTTTGTCCCAGAATGATGCCTGCCAAATGTCAGTCTTTTGGATATAGAGGGGTCAGGGAGCTGCTTGAGGAGACAGTCTGTACTTTATAGGAGCTCAAGTGCTGAGCTGTGAGCTCTGTTGTTCGTTCAGGGCTGTTAGGCTGCTACATTTAATTCTGCTGCAGCAGAACTCATAAAAAAAAAAAACCCTTTTTTTCTCAGATGCTCTGTCTCGGGGGGTTGGGGCTTTCTTTGTGAGTGTCCATTGCGCTGTCCTGCCCAGCTAGGAGGCAGTCTAGTCACTATTTGCCTCCCGAGGCTCCGGCCTGCTGGTGTGAGGTTCGCCCTGTTGCTGCAGGCTCTGCCCTGCTGCTGTGGTCTCTGCCCTGCTGCCATGGGCTATGCCTGTGGTGGAGTCTCTCTGTTGTGGCGGGTTGCCTCAGCAACGGCAGGCTGCGTCAGCAATGGGTGTGTACCTCAGTAGGGGCGAATTGCCTCGGTAATGACAGACGCCCCTCCCCCACTGAGCTGCACCGTCCTGGGTTAAGCTGTGCCCACAGTGAAACTCTCCACCCAGAGTGTTTGGAATCGCCGTTTTGTTTGTCCCACTGCGCTGGCCCAAATGCTGTTTCCCTGGAATCTCCTGGCCTGGCTCACTGTCCAAGTCCCATTCAGTCAGATAGATATGCCAATCTGCCCTCTCAAGTCTCATATTGCCGGTTCAACAGGGCACCCGGACCAGTGTGCTTTGTGTGGAGTGCTGTGGAGCGCTGCTGCGCTACAGCACCAGCCACCAGCTGCACTGGCTGCCGGCTGCACCAGCCAAAACCTCTGCCTGGCGTCCCACATCTCTTTTATACCTGGTAATTTCCCCATTCTGTGGGCAACAAAGATCCGTCTGGAAATGCGACCCTGACTCACCCTCTGAGTGTTCACCGAGGGCTTCAATCCTGGGTTGTTCTCACTGCACCATCTTGAGTCCCTCTCCCAATTTATTTTTCAAGAAGGAAGTTTAACAAGCAATTCTGGACCACTTTGTCCCTCTCTGAATAGTAGAAATAATGACAATCCACATCGGGAAATCTCTGTTCAGCAGAATCACAGCAAAGCCATACAGAGTCTAATAAGTATACTCAAAAGAACAAAAATTCCAGGGGCTATTCCATGTGACTGTATTGTTTGTATGCTAAATGCGACTTCAAAAATTAATCATTATAGTAGCACAATAAAAAGTTAATTAATCGCACTTCCAGGAAGTAAATAGATAAAACACATATAATAAATATTACAGAAATTGAATCAAGATGGTAGACCAAATACAAACATCATATATATATAGAGAGAGAGAGAGAAGGGGAAGGGAGGGGCATGTGACACATCCATAACAAGGCTGAAAAAGAAGAAAGGGTGCCAGCAACAGATCATAAATGGTGAGAAATTCCTAGAAGATAGAGAGCAGATGGGATTAGAGAGCTGAGGATAAAGCCAACCAATATATGCATGGTAGAAAACTGCTCCTAAGATAAAAGTTGATACAGAGAAATTCTAAGTCTAAACAATGTAAACACAAAAAGAACAGAGTGAGCCTGGAGAATCATCAGGGGACTTAATAAAATAACTGTATGGTGGAAAGCAGTAAGAATCAACAGAACCCCTCTACCTCCATCCCCACACACCATCTCTATACCCAAAAGCAAAATCTTCAGTTACAGCATCTTGGTTCAAATTTCTGCTCATCTGCAACTGTGAACCTCTCTGTGCCTCCAATTCCTTATCTACAAAACATGGATTATAACAGTGTCTGCCTTGTAAGGATTACTCTATGGAAAGCATTTAGAAAATGTGACTGTTAAGTCACATTAATATTAGCCATTAATATTATCAGCTAAGCAACAGGCAGCTAGGGTATCTGTCCCCAGACTGAAGTCTGTACCCACACTCTAAAGAGAGTGGACGACACTGATGGCCCCAAAGTGGATGTGAACATCTAACAGAAGCTAGAGATCCTTCCAAACATTCCAACAGATAGAAGGGGCAACATGAAGAGGCAGCCCTGCCCAAGAGCAAAGCCCTGCATTCCAGGGTAAAACCCTTCTTTCCAGCCTTTCTGTCTCGGTCCCCCTTGGCCACTGATCCTAGCATAAAACTGATCCTCACACTCACCCCTATACTTGGTCCTTCCAGTAAGAAGGGAAGACTGTTAGGTAAACAGACAAAAACCTACCCCAACTACCTACAGTGATGGGCCTAGTCCTTCATTCTGATACAATGACAGTTGTATCAGAAATTTTAGGAAAACCAGGAGCATGAGAGGATATGTTAAGGAGGAAACTTTAGAAGGATCCAAAGGAAACAGAAATAATCAAAGTATAGAGGAGAACTTTCTTAAAGTTTACATTAATATCTAATAGAAAAATTTGAGAAGATTTCTATGCATAAAACAACAAAAGGCTACTATGAAAAATGAAGGGAGGAAAACTCAATAAAAAAGAACACAGAATGGACAACACTGAAATCAGAATTGCTTATTAAAAAGGCAGAGTCAAGGAAATGTCCCAGCACAAGAACATGAGACAGGAATAGAAAAAGGTTTGGCTCTACCTACTCTTAGCTGAGGGTGCTCAGGACCCCCCATTTTCTGGATGCCCTGCCCACCATATCCAGAAAAGGGCCTGCTGTCCTCAGGCTCAGCTTTGGGCTTCCTGCAGGAGCTGATTCTAAGTGTGGACCCACTTTAGGGAAATGGGTTCCAACAAGAATAAATATTCCCAATCCATACAGGGGCTGACCCCTCTCAGCTCTCACACCTAGAAATGAGAGTAGCTTGTTCAGTAACAGCCTGGTCTGGTACCATCTCTTATACTAACTTTTTGCATATCCTATCATTTTTTTCAGAAACAATGTCTACAATTTGGCCAATATGGCTTCCTACAGTTTGCATCATACTGGACAGAACTTCTCCAAGTTGGGCAATGCCCGTCTCTAGTTCCCAGTACTGACACCAGTTTCTACACATTTATATTTTTCATTTTTAATTATGGTTGACAGATGAGATTGATATGTTCCCCATAAATCTCTTTATGTTTCTTAAAAAGCTTGTCAACATGTTCCCAATGATCATTAGTTGGCGGCCTCTATGAGTCTGACCTTTCACAAAGTTTGATTCTAACTGGTATTTTGTGTTTGATTCATTTCATAGCAAAATGTGGTCTTTCAGAAGATTGTTTTTAGAACACCCTGAATGGTTAAGGCAGAGCCTTTGAAACTGTAATTAATCAGGAAGGCTGTTTTCTTTCTGGGACCCTGTGCTCCCAGTTCTCAATTGTGTCTGGGGGCCAGACCACAAACAGGTTCATGTAGGAACCCAAAGTTTCTTGGGGATTTGGGAGACAGTTTATCTTTTCCTTTCTTCCTTTGGGTAGACTTATTCTGTTATGTACTCTTTTCATTGACCTAGATCTGATCAGGACAATGTCGAGTAGCTCTTTAGATTCATTTAAAAGATCAGTTTGTATAATGGAATGACTGGATGGGTTTTAGCTACACAAAATAATTTGGCTAGAAAAATGTATGTCATTCTCCTCAAGCCATCCTGTCCAACCTAGGAAAATGTAATCACCTTCAGTAAGAGGTAGAAGTTTGAAGCTGAGAATGTTTTATTCTTAAAGTTCACCAATCAATATCAGTCTAAAGAAAGTTCTGGCACAAATCATATACCTGAGTTTTTTTAAAAAATGAATAAGCAAGAACAGCTTGCTTTAAATTTTAAAAATTGTATAATTAGGCTTTGGTCTATGATAAAATTTCTTTTAAAAAATAGATGGTATTTTTAAAAAACTAAAAAATATAAAACATAAAATATTGCCAAATGTTATTAAAACTTTGACTTAATTGTAAGAATTAAGAGGCAAAGTTCCCTCCATTCCTGAGTTTAATCAGTCTAAGACAATCTTTCTACCTTTTTTCTAAATTTATATATACAAACATATGTTTGTCTTTTACAAAAGTACAATGAGTTCAACATACTTTTCTGCCACCATCCCCAGAAAAAAGATCTTTGCATTCTGGTATTTGTTTAATAAAAAAAAAAATTAGTGCCTTCTATGCATCAAGCTAAGTATTGTATTTGAGGGTCATTCTATTTCTTCCTCAATACTCTGGAAATGTTGCAATTTCTGCTCCTTTCTGGCATTTAATGTTGCTGAGAACAAGTCTGAGGGAAAATTTTGTAGCTA
This sequence comes from Callithrix jacchus, assembly GCF_049354715.1. Lineage (NCBI taxonomy): Eukaryota > Metazoa > Chordata > Mammalia > Primates > Cebidae > Callithrix > Callithrix jacchus. Next base: position 24,772,543 of record NC_133507.1, on the reverse strand, counting down.
ACCCTTTTTCTGAATATTTTTATTTTTAGGACCTGGAGTTAATTTTTATTTTCTTAAATTTTATTCATTTTTCTCACAAAATACATTTTAAATTTCTTCTTTTAAAGTCAAGTGTTCCTTTCCCATTAAATGTGTTTGGTCTGTAGGGAGCCCCTATGAATATCAGAATCAGTTCAATGGATCTGTGAATTTTAAAAAATACATACAAAGGTTTAGAAGCTTTTAACCTAAGCCACTAAGAGGGAGGGAGAGAGGGAAAGACAGAAAGAGACTGCTGTACTAGAAGTAACTCCACTCCTGTTTTGATCCATTTTCTTCAGCTGTAAGAGAATACCATCAATTGGGTAATTTGTAGATAAAAGATATTTATTTGGCTCACAGTTTTGGAGGCCAGTAAGTCTAACGGCATGGCACCAGCATCTGGCAAAGGTAAATCCCATGGCAGAAAACAGAAGGCGGGAGGGAATGCATGAGATAGAGAGAAAATAGGGGCCAAACTCTCCATTCACGGGAGCAAGACCTCGTGGCTTAATCACCTCCTAAAGGCCCCACCTTTTAATACTATTATAGTAGCAATTGAGTTTCCAACACAATCTTTGGGGACATATTGAAACACAACACCCCTAACATCAAAGCAGATCAAAGGCTGGTAACCCTGGGACCAGAAGTGGGTCCCAAGTTAAGGAGATACTTCCCAAGAGGATCCTTAAAAAGGGTAGTGCTACCAGAAATAAAAAAGTGCATTACATGAGTCAAGTAAATACTAACCAGAGGGATGGCAAATTGGCCCAGCAAAGAAATGGGACACCTGTGAAGAAGTCAGCTCTGAACCCCTGCCAGGGACCAGAGAGATCAAAGCCACACTGCAATCACCAAAGAAGTAGAAACTTACCTGCCCCACTTTCTCCTCCTTTCATCCTACACTCCAAACCCAGAGGGCAAGAAATTCTGGGTAGGAGACTCAAAGGGAGCACACACCCTCCCTGTGGCAATGCCCTACCTGAGGCCAAGCCTAGCTGGGGAAGGGGAGAAAATTCACTTCAAGTCAGCACTCAACTTGTTATTATCACATAGAACTGAATGCTAATGGCTGAACTGAAACTGTTATATGATTTAAAGCAGTAGTCTTTAAACTGGAAACACATGAATACTGAACATGAATAGTTTTAAGTGAGTGAATTTCCAGATCCTTAACCTCTATATATGCTCCTTCCTATTAACCAATTTGTCTGCAGAAGCTCCTGTACGAACCCCTTCTGCCATTTTACATAAAAGCACAGCCCTCGCCCATCCCAAGTCTCTAGGTATTGTCCTGGGGTGTGAAAACTCCTATGTATCTTCAACTTTCCCACTCACTTACTCAAGCCTTTCATATTCTAGAATGTAACCTTCCATTATTTTGCCATATTCTACTCTGACTACCATCTTCTCTAGTCCATACTCCTTAGAACTGCCTCTTAAGGAGTCATAGACATGGACTGTCCCCATTTTCTCACCTCCTATTCATTTCTCAACCTATGTAAGTCCAACACTGGTAGCTGGCCACTCGATAAACACCCTCCTCTTCCTTACTAACAGAACCCAAATGTTTCTTACAGTGTCAATGTGCCCAACCCTGACAGTGGATCGCTATGCCAGAACATTCCCTGCTTTCCCAGCATTCTTTGCAACTACAGGTAGTCATATGTCTCATTACAGCCAATGAGACCTAAGTAGTTAGCTGTAGGTGGGGATTTCTTGGAAGTTTCTGGTTTCCTGATTTGAAGATGCCACTCTTTCTGCCTTCTTCCTATCTTGAACAGGAACATGTCTGAGGCTGCATCAATCAACTTGAGATCATAAGGAAAAATCTTCGAGAATTGCAAGAAAACCCTGATGATCACTATGTTCTTGAACAAACACTAGCAGCATCCCATCTCTGAACTTCATGCTAGATGAGAAAAATAAGCCTAGATCTGTAAGCCATTGTGTTTAGGTTTTCTTTAACTTGCAGCCAAACTCATTCCTAACTGATACACCCTATAGTCTGGCTCTGGCTCCATTAAAACTGCTCTCATCAATGACCATCCAATTCCTTCATAGCCAGGATAAATTTAGGCTCCTAGCTTAGATGATCTGAGACATTCTAAATCTATTATCCACTCCTTTCTTGAAACCACCCCTTCCCTTGACCTCTGTGCCCTAAATAACATCCCCTTCCTCCTAGACACTTCTCAATTACCTTAATTTCTTTTTCTCAACCAGTGTTACAACCTTGGCCTTCTATCACACTTGCCCAAAATCATCTCCCTGGGTGATTTTGTCTGTTACCATGAATTCGTTAATTGCCTATTTGCTACTGACACAAAAATCCATAACTCCAACCCAAACTTCACAAACTTCAGTTTTTTTCACATTCAATTGCCTTCTGGAAATTTTATTTGGATATTCCAAAGATCCCTCAAACACACAATTACAAACTCATAATTCCACTTGATTGCCTATCTTCCCTTCTCTCAATTAGTGAAATCATCGCCACCCATACAGTTGATAATGTCTAAAAACTAAAAGCTGTCCTAGACTTAAGAAAAATTTAAGGGACTCTCAGAAATATATCTACAGAATTTAGATGTTTTTAAAAACAGCCAGTAAGTCAGCAACTTGTACGTGCTGAAGTTTTCAGGAAATAAGATAGATTCAATCAATACCTTCCAAATAAAAAATCTTCAGGGCCACAAATGCCGCACAGAGCTCCCCAGCACACGTCTGCCATCTCTCTCTCCTTGCCCGCCTCTCTCTCTCTCTCTCTCTCTCTCACACCCACACACACCCCACCCCAAGTGCTATCCATTCTACATCCCAAACGTCTCTTGATTCCATTTTATTTTCTCCATTCCCATGAACATATCCTCAGTCCAGGCTACCATCATCACATCTCTGAACTACTCTTAACAGCCTCCTGAGTCCTCAAATTCTTCCTCCAGACCACTGCCAATGAGTTATCCAAAACACCCATTGAATAATGCCATTCCCCAAAGTGATTCAGTGATTCCATCACCTTTGAAATAAAATCCCTACTCAACACAGTGTACCACGCCTATGCCTTCCATGATCTGCCTGGCACTTACCTCTCTCCAGGCTCATTCATTGCCCTCCTCATAAACACCTCACGCTTCTCCACTCCTAAGCTCTTGGTCACTCAGAGTCACTCTGTTCCTTTCTAACTTTTTACATGCTGTTGCCATTGCCTGGAAGTTTTTCCATATAGCTAACTCCTGCACAGCCTTCAAAGGTCATTAGGACTTCTGAGACCTAGTTGGGTGCCCCCTCTGCAGATCTCCTTAAAACATTAAGGGCTTATACAGCACTTACCATTCTGCACTAAAGTTTACTGATGTGTTTCTCACCGTGGCCTATGAGATGCCTGGGGACAGGATCTTACTCATTGTGAGTCTTACTCATTATGCTATCCTCAGCAGTAGAATGCTGCACACCAAACAGTAGGTCCCCTGATCAGCTGCTACTGCTCTAGAAAACGAACTGAAGGATCCTCAAAATAATCGGTGGGCATGTTAAGGATTCTGTTTGAATTTCTAGTACTGACACTTTCCTCCAGTAAAAGTCAAGGGAAATTAGGTCTTGTAGGACAGCAAACATGATAATAGTGTTTTGCTCAGGTATAGATGTGGGTGGGGTTTGCTACTACTTGCTGTCTTTGTGTTGGAAGGAAATAAGTGTAATGTCTCTAACCATGTGATCTCCTGGCCCAGGTACCTTCAGTAAAGTTTAAAAGGTAAAAAAGAATTTCTCATCGTACAATTGCTAGATGGCAAATTAATAAATAATGGAAAGGAGGAAGCAGGATGATTAACTGAAGAAAAGCCACCCTGTTGTTTTAGTAGCTTCAACACAAGAAAAAAGCATAAAATTAATGACTTAAAATTTTGTCTACATTGCTTTATAAGAATTATATGGGACGCAATCCCAGAAAATTAAAGGGAAAAAATCCATTTATTAAAAAAAAAAAAAAATTGACCTGGGGAGGTTCAAAATAACTGACTAGAGGTACCTGGCACTCGCCACCTCCCCAAAGAAGAACCAAAATAGGAAATAGAAACGCACATTTCAAATAGAACATCTAAGAGAAAACAGTGGAATTTAGCAGAGAAGTGACAGGAAACACCTGAGGCCAGAAAAGACAGGAGATACAGATGGAGAAGAAATCATCTGTATAATATGACCAGTTTGCACTAACTTCCTTCACTTCCTCTGGGTTTCTGCTATCTGGTTCATTTTTTTAAGATTGCTGAACACCAAATATGATCTTCCCCATTCACTCTGTTGGAAGGTTTCAGTGTTTGCAGGGGAAGTTGTTGCTTTTGCCAACAACACGTTGTTTTCGGGGAGAAGAATCCTTGCTGATTTCACATTCATTTGTTTTTGGAGACCAGGCCACTGGGAAATGAGAGGAAGGAAAGAAAGAAAGAGAGAGAAGGAAGGAGGCAGGGAAGGAGGAGGACAGAGAGAGAGAAAGAGGGCAACAGTTTAAGCTGTTTGATGGATAAATTAAGGTTGGATCTCCATCAAGAGATAAGGGCCAGACATTTCTATGATTTCATAAAAGCTCCCCAACCTCAGCCTCAGGAAGCCAAAAACTGCTAATGTGAACTAATTCCTAACTCAAAAGTTAAGGTTAGAAAGCCTCACTGCCGTCTGGGAAGGTTTGGGGATTTCCCCACCTCTGCCTGGGGGCCTCATATAAGAAAAGTCAGTCTTGGATGGGTTCCTGGGAGATGGAATTCAGCACCTTCTTGATTTCTACTCCACGCTCCCCTCCCTGGCAACTCACCCTGCACCACTTCCTAGGCAAATTCTCCCACAGAACTCTGTCCTTCCAAACCCTTCGGAGGGGCAGGTGTCTCTACAGTGCTCATTTGTTTCCACAGGGTCATCTTAGCTCAAGGTTAAAGGACTAAAATCAAATGAGATGACATTTGTATTGCAGCAAATAAATAGTAACAATGGAATATACTGTTGGTCTATTTTGAGATGCTGATAAGAAACAAGAAAAGGTAGAAATAAATGTTATTCTTTTCCTTATTGTGAAAAATTTCATGACCTTGCTCAACATTTTACAACTGTACTTCCTTTACAAGATGTGTCCTTGAAACATCACATGTAAATCTATTTTTTATAATTCAAAACATTTTAAATTTACTTTAGAAACTTGCTTATTTAAAGGCATCATCAAAGACTCCTTCGGTAAAACGAAAGGGTGTTAAGGATCTGTTTGTCATATACATTCAGATTTGGGTATATCAGCTTTTATTAAATGCTGAACATGTCTATAATTTAGGATGAAAGGTAATTGTTAAAGTGTTTTTAAAAACAGGTTTTTAAAAACAGGTACTTGCTCTAGCCTACAGACTTTTTCCAACAGTCACACAGTTTTAATAGGATATTTGGATCAGAAAAAGACCTTTCTGTGGTCTCAGAGCATGTTTTAAAGCCTGCATGTATGTTGCCTCTTTGTCAAACTGAAATTAAAATTACTTAAGAAATTTAGTAATTTGCTTTTCAAAAGCAGCTATAATGACAAAGAAAAAGAAATTCTGATCAGGGGTTTAAACTCAATTCTAGAGTTAAATTAAGATAGTAACAGTACTGTGACCATGAGCATGGGAAATGTCCAAGAAAGAGTCAACAGACTTGCCAAAATGAGGTCAGCAAAGCATGCCTCTTCCTTTACCAGCCCTGCAGAGAAGGGAGGTGAAGAGGTGCATATTGCCCATAACAACATTTGTGGAAGACAGAGTTTGAAGGAGACTAGAAACACACAATATTTTGGTATCTGGGCTTTAAACTTACATTATGGTTGTTCATTCTGCCACAGTGCAAATAATATCAAAAATGGAAGTTTCAAGCAAATAATCTGCTTGAATGAAGAGCTCTCCATTAGGATGACCTCGCTCTGGCTGGCTCCTCTAACTTTGAAAATGGTGTCCTCCAAAGTTTTCAACCTTTCCCTCGTCTCTTCTCACTCTCCCCGATTCTCTCCTGGGAAACTGCATACACTCTCAAAGGATGTGCTTAACATGAAGCACCCAAATTGTTACCTTTAGCCCCAAATCTCCCCCCAGAGTTCCAGATGCACATTTCCAGCTGCTTCCTGGATGTCCCAACTCTGAATCCATTATTTCCCTCTCTTCCTCAGTGCCTGTTCCTCTCTGTGTCCTCTCCCCAACACAGCAACAACTACTCAGGTGATAGGAAATGTGGCTAGAATGAAACCTCAGATATTATGACCTGTAGCCTTGACCTCAAAAATGCATATAAATCCAAAATTAATTCAACTTGACTTTGGAAATTAATCAGACATACAACATAGGCAAACACTGCCCCAGAATCTCCCTTACTTGACATTAATTCCAAACTGACCCATGGGCCACAGTTCCTAGGAGTAGCAATGAAATGAGCATTCCAATTTTCACACTGTTGTAGGAGGATCTGATCTCAACAGTTTGCTGCTTAGACTTTGTGCTAGTTATTTACCTATTGTCTCTCAGCCCCAACCCTACTCTTCTGACACTACTCAGTAATTTTATCCTCTGCAATCTACATTTCTCAGGCTTCCTTGCTGCTGCTTCTGGTTATACTGTGACAGTAGAACGAAGCTGGGAAGAAAGGACTTGGTTCGTGCTTTTAGCCTTGATGGTCATCCTGCTAGCAGTGGAAAACGTACTAGCTAAAAGATTTTTGGCACTTCTAGCAGGAGCGCTAGCTCTCCCCTCCCTCTCATCAGCACCACCCAAGGTAGCTCCTCCTCCGAGCATCTAGGTTTTGCATCCCCACCTCTTCCCTTTCCTCACCCAGCACCTAGAGGTAGTGGTTGCTAATCTCTGGATGGCTTCAGCATCCATTTTTTTTTTCCATCCTTCCAGACCCTGTATAGCCAGATCCCTGTATGAAATCCCTTCCATGTGAAATACTTAGCATAGTTCTTGTATCCTAACTGGACCCTGGTTAATGAAAGAAAATCTCCTTTGCTCTATGATTTGTTTTCTTTTGTTAAAAAGTTGAGGTTTGGGGCCAAGTGTGGTGGCTCACGCCTGTAATCCCAGCACTTGGGGAGGCCAAGGTTGGCGGATCACCAGGTCAGGAGTCCAAGACCAGCCTGAACAACATGTGAAACCCCTTCTCTACTAAACATACAAAAATCAGCCAGGCACAGTGGCAGGCACCTGTAATCCCAGCTACTCAGGAGGCCGAGGTAGGAGAATTGCTTGAACCCTGGAGGCAGAAGTTGCAGTGAGCTGAGATTGCACCACTGCACTCCAGCCTGGGTGACAGAGCAAGACTCCACCTCGGGGCAGCGGGGCGGGGAGGGGGGAGGGCGGCAAGGAAATACACCTCAGAAAGAGGCCAGCTGGACATACAGGAATTCTGGGTGCATGATCCACTTCAGATTCTAAAGTCAACTGTATACTGAATATTTAACAAGTTAAGAGAAATACAGGCCTCTTCATTTTGGGCTTAATTTTTTATTGCATATGTTTAAGATATACAACATGATGTTTTAATATACATACAGTGAAGTGATTACTACCCTTTAGCCAATTAATGTATCTGTCATCTCACATAGTTATCTGTGTGGGGGGAGGGGAGAGGTAAGAGTATCTAAAATCTACCATCTTAGCAAATTTCCAGTATTCAATACAGCATAGCCCTATTTTAAATGTTTGTTTTTCCTCTCTATGGACACAATACATTTTAAGGTTCAACAAAGAAAACTCTTACTCCTGACACCTGTCCTTCCTTCAGCCCCTTCCTCAACATCCCCACAGCCCATGGAGCCCTGATTCCATCTCAGAAGCATGTGGCTCAGTCCGTACCCACTCCTCACCTCCAATGCAGCAACCTCAGTCTAATTCACCAGCACCTGTGTCTTGCAAGACAGCTTTCTCCCACTTTTCCAAGTCATGATGCTGGGATAATGGAGTATCAGCATAGAAAGTGATGAAACTTACCTCTCAACACACACAAATTACTAACAGGTGAATTACACCTTAGGGGAGATAGTTTTCCCCAAATCTCTCACGTTTCTGCAAGTCTTGAAGGCAGAAGCTCTACTTTTTTTGTTCTTTGCTGTCTCTTCAAGGATATTTGTATGGCAAACAGTCTTAGAAGATATAGTGTCTCTCCCCAAGGAAAATGACAGACTTCTTTACTGTCCAGTATGTAAAGACAATTTCTCCCTCTGGGCAAAGGCTGGGCAACCTTACAGCCCATTATAAAAGATTCAGGTACCCTAGGCTCAGGGTTCCTCATCTCTACCACAGTTTACTCCAGATGTACAAGTCACCTAACGCGCTCTACACATTTGATCTATGGGAATTTGGGCTCTGGGAACTGGCACAAGAAGATGCTGATACTCTAGCACTGCTGTCGCTGCGAGTAATAAAGTCATTTGTCTCTGATGTTGGAGTCTTGTGTCTTTTGCCAACATTAGTGACACTGAGTCAGGCTAACTTGTTAGCTTGCAAGTAAGGCAAAATTTCGGACACTCCACAGTTCTTGACTTACAATGCTAAATGTGAAAAACAAAATTATAAAGCTTTAGAAGATGAAATAAAGAGTAGCTTCATAATCTGGAATTGAAAAAGATATCTAAAAGAGATATGTATAGACACCATATAGGGAAAAGAAGGATAAATTTGACTACACTAGAATTAAGGACTTCCACTGACCAACAGATACCACTAAGAGAGTAGAAGAGGAAGTCCTAGCCAGAGCAATTAGGCAAGAGAAAGAAAGAAAAGGAATCCAAATAGGAAAAGAAGTGAAAATATTTCTCTTCACTGATGATATGATTCTATACCTAGAAAACCCTGAAGACTCCACCAAAAGGCTCCTAGAACAGATAAACTTCAGTAAAGTTTCAGAATACAAAATCAATGCACAAAAATCAGTAGCATTTCTATACTCCAAAAACATTCAAGCTGAGAGCCAAATCAAGAATGCAATCCTATTTACAACAGCCACACAAAAAAATTATCTAAGAATGCATCTAACCAGGGAGGTGAAACATGCCTACAATGAGAACTACAAAACACTGCTGGAAGAAATCATAGATGATACAAACAAATGGAAAAACATTGCATGCTCATGAATTGGAAGAATCAGTATCATTCAAATGTCAAACTGCCCAAAACAATCTAAAGATTAAACACTATCTCTACCAAACTAGCATATCATTTTTCACAGATCCAGAGAAAACTATTCTAAAATTCACACAGAACCCAAAAAGTGTCCAAATAGCCAAAGCAATCACAAGCAAAAAGAACAAAGCTCAAGGCATCATATTACCCTACTTCAAACTGTACTATAAGGATACAGTAACCAAAACATCATGGTGCTGGTACGAAAACAGATATGTAGACCAATAGAACAGAATGGACAACTGAGAAATAAAGCTGCACACCTACAGCCACTTAAAATCTTTAACAAAGTTCACAAAAACAAGCAATGGAGAAAGTACTCTCTATTCAATAAATGGTACTGGGATAGCTGACTAACCACATGCAGAAGAATGAAATCAGACCACGACCTTTCACCATACACAAAAATTAACTCAAGATAGATTAAAGATTTAAATATAAAACCTCAAACTATAAGAATTCTAGAAGAAAACCCAAGAAACACCATTCTGGACATTAGCCTTAGGAAAGAATTTATGATTAAGTCCTCAAAAGCAATTGCAATGAAAACAAAAACTTGACCAGTGGGACCTAATTAAACTAAAGAGC